>NC_092374.1:84713384-84993051 GCF_030028105.1 Mobula birostris | reverse complement strand
GAGACAGTCATTACAGACAGAGTCAAGAGGAGACTGGGACAGTCATTACCGACAGAGTCAAGAGGAGACTGAGTCACAGTCATTTCTGACAGAGTCAAGAGGAGACTGAAACAGTCAGTAGAGCCACAGAGTCAAGAGGAGACTGAGTCACAGTCATTACCAACAAAGTCAACAGGAAACTGAGACACAGTCATTACTGACAGCGTCAAGAGGAGACTGAGACACAGCCATTACCAACACAGAGTCAAGAGCAGACTGAGACACAGTCATTACCAACACAGAGTCTAGAGGAGACTGAGACACAGTCATTACTGCCACAGAGTCAAGAGGAGACTGAGACAGGCATTACTGACAGAGTCAAGAGGATACTGAGAAAGTGATTACAGACAGAGAGTCAAGAGGAGACTGAGATACACTCATTACCAACAGACTCAAGAGGAGACTGAGACACAGTCATTACTGACAGAATCAAGAGGAGACTGAGACAGTCATTACAGAGTCATGAGGAGACTGAGACAGTCATTACTGACAGAGTCAAGAGGAGACTGAGTCACAGTCATTACCGACACAGAGTCAAGAGGAGACTAAGATACAGTCATTACCAACAGATTCAAGAGGAGACTGAAACACAGTCATTACTGACAGAGTGAAGAGGAGACTGAGACAGTCATTACCCACACAGAGTCAAGAGGAGACTGAGACAGTCATTACAGAGTCATGAGGAGACTGAGACAGTCATTACTGACAGAGTCAAGAGGAGACTGAGTCACAGTCATTACCGACACAGAGTCAAGAGGAGACTAAGATACAGTCATTACCAACAGATTCAAGAGGAGACTGAAACAAAGTCATTACTGACCGTCAAGAGGAGACTGAGATACAGTCATTACTGACTGAGTCAAGAGGAGACTGAGACAGTCATTACAGAGAGTCAAGAGGAGACTGAGATACAGTCATTACCAACACAGAGTCAAGAGGAGACTGAGATACAGTCATTACCAACAGAGTCAAGAGGAGACTGAGACAGTCATTACAGACAGAGTCAAGAGGAGACTGAGACAGGCATTACTGACAGAGTCAAGAGGATACTGAGAAAGTGATTACAGACAGAGAGTCAAGAGGAGACTGAGATACACTCATTACCAACAGACTCAAGAGGAGACTGAGACACAGTCATTACTGACAGAATCAAGAGGAGACTGAGACAGTCATTACAGAGTCATGAGGAGACTGAGGCAGTCATTACTGACAGAGTCAAGAGGAGACTGAGTCACAGTCATTACCGACACAGAGTCAAGAGGAGACTAAGATACAGTCATTACCAACAGATTCAAGAGGAGACTGAAACACAGTCATTACTGACAGAGTGAAGAGGAGACTGAGACAGTCATTACCCACACAGAGTCAAGAGGAGACTGAGACAGTCATTACAGAGTCATGAGGAGACTGAGACAGTCATTACTGACAGAGTCAAGAGGAGACTGAGTCACAGTCATTACCGACACAGAGTCAAGAGGAGACTAAGATACAGTCATTACCAACAGATTCAAGAGGAGACTGAAACAAAGTCATTACTGACCGTCAAGAGGAGACTGAGATACAGTCATTACTGACTGAGTCAAGAGGAGACTGAGACAGTCATTACAGAGAGTCAAGAGGAGACTGAGATACAGTCATTACCAACACAGAGTCAAGAGGAGACTGAGATACAGTCATTACCAACAGAGTCAAGAGGAGACTGAGACAGTCATTACAGACAGAGTCAAGAGGAGACTGAGAAAGTCATTACTGACAGAGTCAAGAGGAGACTGGGACAGTCATTACCGACAGAGTCATGAGGAGACTGAGTCACAGTCATTTCTGACAGAGTCAAGAGGAGACTGAAACAGTCATTAGAGACAGAGAGTCAAGAGGAGACTGAGTCACAATCATTACCAACAGAGTCAACAGGAAACTGAGACACAGTCATTACTGACAGAGTCAAGAGGAGACTGAGACAGTCATTACCCACACAGAGTCAAGAGGAGACTGAGACACAGCCATTACCAAGACAGAGTCAAGAGGAGACTGAGACACAGTCATTACCAACACAGAGTCTAGAGGAGACTGAGATACACTCATTACCAACAGACTCAAGAGGAGACTGAGACACAGTCATTACTGACAGAATCAAGAGGAGACTGAGATAGTGATTACAGAGTCATGAGGAGACTGAGACAGTCATTACTGACAGAGTCAAGAGGAGACTGAGATACAGTCATTACCAACAGATTCAAGAGGAGACTGAAACACAGTCATTACTGACCGTCAAGAGGAGACTGAGATACAGTCATTACTGACTGAGTCAAGAGGAGACTGAGACAGTCATTACAGAGAGTCAAGAGGAGACTGAGATACAGTTATTACCGACACAGAGTCAAGAGGAGACTGAGATACAGTCATTACCAACAGAGTAAAGAGGAGACTGAGACAGTCATTACTGACACAGAGTCAAGAGGAGACTGAGACAGTCATTACAGACAGAGTCAAGAGGAGACTGAGACAGTCATTACTGACAGAGTCAGGAGGAGACTGGGACAGTCATTACCGACAGAGTCATGAGGAGACTGAGTCACAGTCATTTCTGACAGAGTCAAGAGGAGACTGAAACAGTCATTAGAGACAGAGAGTCAAGAGGAGACTGAGTCACAGTCATTACCAACAGAGTCAACAGGAAACTGAGACACAGTCATTACTGACAGAGTCAAGAGGAGACTGAGAGAGTCATTACCCACACAGAGTCAAGAGGAGACTGAGACACAGCCATTACCAACACAGAGTCAAGAGGAGACTGAGACAGTCATTACCCTCACAGAGTCAAGAGGAGACTGAGTCACAGTCATTGCCCACACAGAGTCAAGAGGAGACTGAGACAGTCATTACTGACAGAGTCAAGAGGAGACTGAGACAGTCATTACCCACACAGAGTCAAGAGGAGACTGAGACACAGCCACTACCAACACAGAGTCAAGAGGAGACTGAGACACAGTCATTACCAACACAGAGTCTAGAGGAGACTGAGACACAGTCATTACTGCCACAGAGTCAAGAGGAGACTGAGACAGTCATTACTGACAGAGTCAAGAGGATACTGAGAAAGTCATTACAGACAGAGAGTCAAGAGGAGACTGAGATACAGTCATTACCAACACAGAGTCAAGAGCAGACTGAGACACAGTCATTACCAACACAGAGTCTAGAGGAGACTGAGACACAGTCATTACTGCCACAGAGTCAAGAGGAGACTGAGACAGGCATTACTGACAGAGTCAAGAGGATACTGAGACAGTCTTTACAGACAGAGTCAAGAGGAGACTGGGACAGTCATTACCGACAGAGTCAAGAGGAGACTGAGTCACAGTCATTTCTGACAGAGTCAAGAGGAGACTGAAACAGTCAGTAGAGCCACAGAGTCAAGAGGAGACTGAGTCACAGTCATTACCAACAAAGTCAACAGGAAACTGAGACACAGTCATTACTGACAGCGTCAAGAGGAGACTGAGACACAGCCATTACCAACACAGAGTCAAGAGCAGACTGAGACACAGTCATTACCAACACAGAGTCTAGAGGAGACTGAGACACAATCATTACTGCCACAGAGTCAAGAGGAGACTGAGACAGGCATTACTGACAGAGTCAAGAGGATACTGAGAAAGTGATTACAGACAGAGAGTCAAGAGGAGACTGAGATACACTCATTACCAACAGACTCAAGAGGAGACTGAGACACAGTCATTACTGACAGAATCAAGAGGAGACTGAGACAGTCATTACAGAGTCATGAGGAGACTGAGACAGTCATTACTGACAGAGTCAAGAGGAGACTGAGTCACAGTCATTACCGACACAGAGTCAAGAGGAGACTAAGATACAGTCATTACCAACAGATTCAAGAGGAGACTGAAACACAGTCATTACTGACAGAGTGAAGAGGAGACTGAGACAGTCATTACCCACACAGAGTCAAGAGGAGACTGAGACAGTCATTACAGAGTCATGAGGAGACTGAGACAGTCATTACTGACAGAGTCAAGAGGAGACTGAGTCACAGTCATTACCGACACAGAGTCAAGAGGAGACTAAGATACAGTCATTACCAACAGATTCAAGAGGAGACTGAAACAAAGTCATTACTGACCGTCAAGAGGAGACTGAGATACAGTCATTACTGACTGAGTCAAGAGGAGACTGAGACAGTCATTACAGAGAGTCAAGAGGAGACTGAGATACAGTCATTACCAACACAGAGTCAAGAGGAGACTGAGATACAGTCATTACCAACAGAGTCAAGAGGAGACTGAGACAGTCATTACAGACAGAGTCAAGAGGAGACTGAGACAGGCATTACTGACAGAGTCAAGAGGATACTGAGAAAGTGATTACAGACACAGAGTCTAGAGGAGACTGAGATACACTCATTACCAACAGACTCAAGAGGAGACTGAGACACAGTCATTACTGACAGAATCAAGAGGAGACTGAGATAGTGATTACAGAGTCATGAGGAGACTGAGACAGTCATTACTGACAGAGTCAAGAGGAGACTGAGATACAGTCATTACCAACAGATTCAAGAGGAGACTGAAACACAGTCATTACTGACCGTCAAGAGGAGACTGAGATACAGTCATTACTGACTGAGTCAAGAGGAGACTGAGACAGTCATTACAGAGAGTCAAGAGGAGACTGAGATACAGTTATTACCGACACAGAGTCAAGAGGAGACTGAGATACAGTCATTACCAACAGAGTAAAGAGGAGACTGAGACAGTCATTACTGACACAGAGTCAAGAGGAGACTGAGACAGTCATTACAGACAGAGTCAAGAGGAGACTGAGACAGTCATTACTGACAGAGTCAAGAGGAGACTGGGACAGTCATTACCGACAGAGTCATGAGGAGACTGAGTCACAGTCATTTCTGACAGAGTCAAGAGGAGACTGAAACAGTCATTAGAGACAGAGAGTCAAGAGGAGACTGAGTCACAGTCATTACCAACAGAGTCAACAGGAAACTGAGACACAGTCATTACTGACAGAGTCAAGAGGAGACTGAGAGAGTCATTACCCACACAGAGTCAAGAGGAGACTGAGACACAGCCATTACCAACACAGAGTCAAGAGGAGACTGAGACAGTCATTACCCTCACAGAGTCAAGAGGAGACTGAGTCACAGTCATTGCCCACACAGAGTCAAGAGGAGACTGAGACAGTCATTACTGACAGAGTCAAGAGGAGACTGAGACAGTCATTACCCACACAGAGTCAAGAGGAGACTGAGACACAGCCACTACCAACACAGAGTCAAGAGGAGACTGAGACACAGTCATTACCAACACAGAGTCTAGAGGAGACTGAGACACAGTCATTACTGCCACAGAGTCAAGAGGAGACTGAGACAGTCATTACTGACAGAGTCAAGAGGATACTGAGAAAGTCATTACAGACAGAGAGTCAAGAGGAGACTGAGATACAGTTATTACCAACACAGAGTCAAGAGCAGACTGAGACACAGTCATTACCAACACAGAGTCTAGAGGAGACTGAGACACAGTCATTACTGCCACAGAGTCAAGAGGAGACTGAGACAGGCATTACTGACAGAGTCAAGAGGATACTGAGACAGTCATTACAGACAGAGTCAAGAGGAGACTGGGACAGTCATTACCGACAGAGTCAAGAGGAGACTGAGTCACAGTCATTTCTGACAGAGTCAAGAGGAGACTGAAACAGTCAGTAGAGCCACAGAGTCAAGAGGAGACTGAGTCACAGTCATTACCAACAAAGTCAACAGGAAACTGAGACACAGTCATTACTGACAGCGTCAAGAGGAGACTGAGACACAGCCATTACCAACACAGAGTCAAGAGCAGACTGAGACACAGTCATTACCAACACAGAGTCTAGAGGAGACTGAGACACAGTCATTACTGCCACAGAGTCAAGAGGAGACTGAGACAGGCATTACTGACAGAGTCAAGAGGATACTGAGAAAGTGATTACAGACAGAGAGTCAAGAGGAGACTGAGATACACTCATTACCAACAGACTCAAGAGGAGACTGAGACACAGTCATTACTGACAGAATCAAGAGGAGACTGAGACAGTCATTACAGAGTCATGAGGAGACTGAGACAGTCATTACTGACAGAGTCAAGAGGAGACTGAGTCACAGTCATTACCGACACAGAGTCAAGAGGAGACTAAGATACAGTCATTACCAACAGATTCAAGAGGAGACTGAAACACTGTCATTACTGACAGAGTGAAGAGGAGACTGAGACAGTCATTACCCACACAGAGTCAAGAGGAGACTGAGACAGTCATTACAGAGTCATGAGGAGACTGAGACAGTCATTACTGACAGAGTCAAGAGGAGACTGAGTCACAGTCATTACCAACACAGAGTCAAGAGGAGACTAAGATACAGTCATTACCAACAGATTCAAGAGGAGACTGAAACAAAGTCATTACTGACCGTCAAGAGGAGACTGAGATACAGTCATTACTGACTGAGTCAAGAGGAGACTGAGACAGTCATTACAGAGAGTCAAGAGGAGACTGAGATACAGTCATTACCAACACAGAGTCAAGAGGAGACTGAGATACAGTCATTACCAACAGAGTCAAGAGGAGACTGAGACAGTCATTACAGACAGAGTCAAGAGGAGACTGAGACAGGCATTACTGACAGAGTCAAGAGGATACTGAGAAAGTGATTACAGACAGAGAGTCAAGAGGAGACTGAGATACACTCATTACCAACAGACTCAAGAGGAGACTGAGACACAGTCATTACTGACAGAATCAAGAGGAGACTGAGACAGTCATTACAGAGTCATGAGGAGACTGAGACAGTCATTACTGACAGAGTCAAGAGGAGACTGAGTCACAGTCATTACCGACACAGAGTCAAGAGGAGACTAAGATACAGTCATTACCAACAGATTCAAGAGGAGACTGAAACACAGTCATTACTGACAGAGTGAAGAGGAGACTGAGACAGTCATTACAGACAGAGAGTCAAGAGGAGACTGAGATACAGTCATTACCAACAGAGTCAAGAGAAGACTGAAACAGTCATTAATGCCAGTTAAGAGGAGACCGAGATACAGTCATTATCAACACAGAGTCAACAGGAGACTGAGACACAGTCATTACTCACAGTCAAGAGGAGACTGAGATACAGTCATTACCAACAGAGTCAAGAGGAGACTGAGACACACTCATTACTGACAGAGTCAAGAGGAGATTGAGTCACAGTCATTACCGACACAGAATAAAGATGAGACTGAGATACAGTCATTACCAACAGAGTCAACAGGAGACTGAAACACAGTCAAAACTGACAATCAAGAGGAGACTGAGATACAGTTATTATCAACACAGAGTCAAGAGGAGACTGAGACAGTCATTACCGACACAGAGTCAAGATGAGACTGAGATACAGTCATTACCAACAGAGTCAAGAGGAGACTGAAACACAGTCATTACTGACCGTCAAGAGGAGACTGAGATACAGTCATTACTGACTGAGTCAAGAGGAGACTGAGACAGTCATTACAGAGAGTCAAGAGGAGACTGAGATACAGTCATTACCAACACAGAGTCAAGAGGAGACTGAGATACAGTCATTACCAACAGAGTAAAGAGGAGACTGAGATAGTCATTACTGACACAGCGTCAAGAGGAGACTGAGACAGTCATTACAGACAGCGTCAAGAGGAGACTGAGACAGTCATTACACACAGAGTCAAGCGGAGACTGGGACAGTCATTACCGACAGAGTCAAGAGGAGACTGAGTCACAGTCATTTCTGACAGAGTCAAGAGGAGACTGAAACAGTCATTAGAGACAGAGAGTCTAGAGGAGACTGAGTCACAGTCATTACCAACAGAGTCAACAGGAAACTGAGACACAGTCATTACTGACAGAGTCAAGAGGAGACTGAGACAGTCATTACGCACACAGAGTCAAGAGGAGACTGAGACACAGCCATTACCAAGACAGAGTCAAGAGGAGACTGAGACACAGTCATTACCAACACAGAGTCTAGAGGAGACTGAGACACAGTCATTACTGCCACAGAGTCAAGAGGAGACTGAGACAGTCATTACTGACAGAGTCAAGAGGAAACTGAGAAAGTCATTACAGACAGAGAGTCAAGAGGAGACTGAGATACACTCATTACCAACAGACTCAAGAGGAGACTGAGACACAGTCATTACTGACAGAATCAAGAGGAGACTGAGACAGTCATTACAGAGTCATGAGGAGACTGAGACAGTCATTACTGACAGAGTCAAGAGGAGACTGAGTCACAGTCATTACCGACACAGAGTCAAGAGGAGACTAAGATACAGTCATTACCAACAGATTCAAGAGGAGACTGAAACACAGTCATTACTGACCGTCAAGAGGAGACTGAGATACAGTCATTACTGACTGAGTCAAGAGGAGACTGAGACAGTCATTACAGAGAGTCAAGAGGAGACTGAGATACAGTCATTACCAACACAGAGTCAAGAGGAGACTGAGATACAGTCATTACCAACAGAGTCAAGAGGAGACTGAGACAGTCATTACAGACAGAGTCAAGAGGAGACTGAGACAGTCATTACTGACAGAGTCAAGAGGAGACTGGGACAGTCATTACCGACAGATTCATGAGGAGACTGAGTCACAGTCATTTCTGACAGAGCCAAGAGGAGACTGAAACAGTCATTAGAGACAGAGAGTCAAGAGGAGACTGAGTCACAGTCATTACCAACAGAGTCAACAGGAAACTGAGACACAGTGATTACTGACAGAGTCAAGAGGAGACTGAGACAGTCATTACCCACACAGAGTCAAGAGGAGACTGAGACACAGCCATTACCAACACAGAGTCAAGAGGAGACTGAGCCACAGTCATTACCAACACAGATTCTAGAGGAGACTGAGACACAGTCATTACTGCCACAGAGTCAAGAGGAGACTGAGACAGTCATTACTGACAGAGTCAAGAGGATACTGAGAAAGTCATTACAGACAGAGAGTCAAGAGGAGACTGAGATACACTCATTACCAACAGACTCAAGAGGAGACTGAGACACAGTCATTACTGACAGAATCAAGAGGAGACTGAGATAGTCATTACAGAGTCATGAGGAGACTGAGACAGTCATTACTGACAGAGTCAAGAGGATACTGAGAAAGTCATTACAGACAGAGAGTCAAGAGGAGACTGAGATATAGTCATTACCAACAGATTCAAGAGGAGACTGAAACACAGTCATTACTGACCGTAAAGAGGAGACTGAGATACAGTCATTGCTGACTGAGTCAAGAGGAGACTGAGACAGTCATTACAGAGAGTCAAGAGGAGACTGAGATACAGTCATTACCAACACAGAGTCAAGAGGAGACTGAGATACAGTCATTACCAACAGAGTAAAGAGGAGACTGAGACACAGCCATTACCAAGACAGAGTCAAGAGGAGACTGAGACACAGTCAGTACCAACACAGAGTCTAGAGGAGACTGAGACACAGTCATTACTGCCACAGAGTCAAGAGGAGACTGAGACAGTCATTACTGACAGAGTCAAGAGGAAACTGAGAAAGTCATTACAGACAGAGAGTCAAGAGGAGGCTGAGATACACTCATTACCAACAGACTCAAGAGGAGACTGAGACACATTTATTACTGACAGAATCAAGAGGAGACTGAGACAGTCATTACAGAGTCATGAGGAGACTGAGACAGTCATTACTGACAGAGTCAAGAGGAGACTGAGTCACAGTCATTACTGACACAGAGACAAGAGGAGACTGAGATACAGTCATTACCAACAGAGTCAAGAGGAGACTGAAAGACAGTCATTACTGACCGTCAAGAGGAGATTGAGATACATTCATTACCAACACAGAGTCAAGAGGAGACTGAGATACAGTCATTACCAACATAGTAAAGAGGAGACTGAGACAGTCATTACTGACACAGAGTCAAGAGGAGACTGAGACAGTCATTACAGACAGAGTCAAGAGGAGACTGAGACAGTCATTACTGACAGAGTCAAGAGGAGACTGAAACAGTCATTAGAGACAGAGAGTCTAGAGGAGACTGAGTCACAGTCATTACGAACAGAGTCAACAGGAAACTGAGACACAGTCATTACTGACAGAGTCAAGAGGAGACTGAGACAGTCATTACGCACACAGAGTCAAGAGGAGACTGAGACACAGCCATTACCAAGACAGAGTCAAGAGGAGACTGAGACACAGTCATTACCAACACAGAGTCTAGAGGAGACTGAGACACAGTCATTACCCACACAGAGTTAAGAGGAGACTGAGACACAGTCATTACCAACACGGATTCAAGAGGAGACTGAGACAGTCATTACAGACACAGAGTCAAGAGGAGAGTGAGACACAGCCATTACCAACACGGATTCAAGGGGAGACTGAGACAGTCATTACCGACAGAGTCAAGAGGAGACTGAGACAGTCATTACCGACAGAGTCAAGAGGAGACTGAGATACAGTCATTACCAACAGAGTCAAGAGAAGACTGAAACAGTCATTAGTGACAGTTAGGAGGAGACTGAGATACAGTCATTATCAACACAGAGTCAAGAGAAGACTGAGTCACAGTCACTGGGCACACAGAGTCAAGAGGAGACTAGGACAGTCATTACAGACAGAGAGTCAAGAGGAGACTGAGATACAGTCATTACCAACAGAGTCAACAGGAGACTGAGATACAGTCATTATCAACACAGAGTCAAGAGGAGACTGAGACACAGTCATTACAGACAGAGAGTCAGGAGGAGAAAGAGACAGTCATTGCGGATAGGAAGTCAGGAGGAGACTGAGATACAGTCAATACCAACAGAGTCAAGAGGAGACTGAGACACACTCATTACTGACAGAGTCAAGATGAGACTGTGCCAGTCATTACAGAGTCATGATGAGACTGAGACAGTCATTACTGACAGAGTCGAGGAGACTGAGTCACAGTCATTACCGACACAGAATAAAGATGAGACTGAGATACAGTCATTACCAACAGAGTCAACAGGAGACTGAAACACAGTCATTACTGACAGTCAAGAGGAGACTGAGATACAGTTATTATCAACACAGAGTCAAGAGGAGACAGAGACAGTCATTACCGACACAGAGTCAAGATGAGACTGAGATACAGTCATTACCAACAGAGTCAAGAGGAGTCTGAAACACAGTCATTACTGACCGTCAAGAGGAGACTGAGATACAGTCATTACTGACTGAGTCAAGAGGAGACTGAGACAGTCATTACAGAGAGTCAAAAGGAGACTGAGATACAGTCATTACCAACACAGAGTCAAGAGCAGACTGAGACACAGTCATTACCAACACAGAGTCTAGAGGAGACTGAGACACAGTCATTACTGCCACAGAGTCAAGAGGAGACTGAGACAGTCATTACAGACAGAGTCAAGAGGAGACTGAGACAGTCATTACACACAGAGTCAAGAGGAGACTGGGACAGTCATTACCGACAGAGTCAAGAGGAGACTGAGTCACAGTCATTTCTGACAGAGTTAAGAGGAGACTGAAACAGTCATTAGAGACAGAGAGTCTAGAGGAGACTGAGACAGTCATTACGCACACAGAGTCAAGAGGAGACTGAGACACAGCCATTACCAAGACAGAGTCAAGAGGAGACTGAGACACAGTCATTACCACCACAGAGTCTAGGGGAGACTGAGACACAGTCATTACTGCCACAGAGTCAAGAGGAGACTGAGACAGTCATTACTGACAGATTCAAGAGGAAACTGAGACAGTCATTACAGACAGAGAGTCAAGAGGAGACTGAGACACAGCCACTACCAACACAGAGTCAAGAGCAGACTGAGACACAGTCATTACCAACACAGAGACAAGAGGAGACTGCGATACAGTCATTACCAACAGAGTCAAGAGGAGACTGAAACACAGTCATTACTGACCGTCAAGAGGAGACTGAGATACATTCATTACCAACACAGAGTCAAGAGGGAACTGAGATACAGTCATTACCAACATAGTAAAGAGGAGACTGAGACAGTCATTACTGACACAGAGTCAAGAGGAGACTGAGACAGTCATTACAGACAGAGTCAAGAGGAGACTGAGACAGTCATTACTGACAGAGTCAAGAGGACACTGGGACAGTCATTACCGACAGAGTCAAGAGGAGAGTGAAACACAGTCATTACTGGCCGTCAAGCGGAGACTGAGATACAGTCATTACTGACTGAGTCAAGAGGAGACTGAGATAGTCATTACAGAGAGTCAAGAGGAGACTGAGATACAGTCATTACCAACACAGAGTCAAGAGGAGACTGAGATACAGTCATTACCAACATAGTAAAGAGGAGACTGAGACAGTCATTACTGACACAGAGTCAAGAGGAGACTGAGACAGTCATTACAGACAGAGTCAAGAGGAGACTGAGACAGTCATTACAGACAGAGTCAAGAGGAGACTGGGACAGTCATTACCGACAGAGTCAAGAGGAGACTGAGTCACAGTCATTTCTGACAGAGTCAAGAGGAGACTGAAACAGTCAGTAGAGCCACAGAGTCAAGAGGAGACTGAGTCACAGTCATTACCAACAAAGTCAACAGGAAACTGAGACACAGTCATTACTGACAGCGTCAAGAGGAGACTGAGACAGTCATTACCCACACAGAGTCAAGAGGAGACTGAGACACAGCCATTACCAACACAGAGTCAAGAGCAGACTGCGACACAGTCATTACCAACACAGAGTCTAGAGGAGACTGAGACACAGTCATTACTGCCACAGAGTCAAGAGGAGACTGAGACAGGCATTACTGACAGAGTCAAGAGGATACTGAGACAGTCATTACAGACAGAGTCAAGAGGAGACTGGGACAGTCATTACCGACAGAGTCAAGAGGAGACTGAGTCACAGTCATTTCTGACAGAGTCAAGAGGAGACTGAAACAGTCAGTAGAGCCACAGAGTCAAGAGGAGACTGAGTCACAGTCATTACCAACAAAGTCAACAGGAAACTGAGACACAGTCATTACTGACAGCGTCAAGAGGAGACTGAGACACAGCCATTACCAACACAGAGTCAAGAGCAGACTGAGACACAGTCATTACCAACACAGAGTCTAGAGGAGACTGAGACACAGTCATTACTGCCACAGAGTCAAGAGGAGACTGAGACAGGCATTACTGACAGAGTCAAGAGGATACTGAGAAAGTGATTACAGACAGAGAGTCAAGAGGAGACTGAGATACACTCATTACCAACAGACTCAAGAGGAGACTGAGACACAGTCATTACTGACAGAATCAAGAGGAGACTGAGACAGTCATTACAGAGTCATGAGGAGACTGAGACAGTCATTACTGACAGAGTCAAGAGGAGACTGAGTCACAGTCATTACCGACACAGAGTCAAGAGGAGACTAAGATACAGTCATTACCAACAGATTCAAGAGGAGACTGAAACACAGTCATTACTGACAGAGTGAAGAGGAGACTGAGACAGTCATTACCCACACAGAGTCAAGAGGAGACTGAGACAGTCATTACAGAGTCATGAGGAGACTGAGACAGTCATTACTGACAGAGTCAAGAGGAGACTGAGTCACAGTCATTACCGACACAGAGTCAAGAGGAGACTAAGATACAGTCATTACCAACAGATTCAAGAGGAGACTGAAACAAAGTCATTACTGACCGTCAAGAGGAGACTGAGATACAGTCATTACTGACTGAGTCAAGAGGAGACTGAGACAGTCATTACAGAGAGTCAAGAGGAGACTGAGATACAGTCATTACCAACACAGAGTCAAGAGGAGACTGAGATACAGTCATTACCAACAGAGTCAAGAGGAGACTGAGACAGTCATTACAGACAGAGTCAAGAGGAGACTGAGACAGGCATTACTGACAGAGTCAAGAGGATACTGAGAAAGTGATTACAGACAGAGAGTCAAGAGGAGACTGAGATACACTCATTACCAACAGACTCAAGAGGAGACTGAGACACAGTCATTACTGACAGAATCAAGAGGAGACTGAGACAGTCATTACAGAGTCATGAGGAGACTGAGGCAGTCATTACTGACAGAGTCAAGAGGAGACTGAGTCACAGTCATTACCGACACAGAGTCAAGAGGAGACTAAGATACAGTCATTACCAACAGATTCAAGAGGAGACTGAAACACAGTCATTACTGACAGAGTGAAGAGGAGACTGAGACAGTCATTACCCACACAGAGTCAAGAGGAGACTGAGACAGTCATTACAGAGTCATGAGGAGACTGAGACAGTCATTACTGACAGAGTCAAGAGGAGACTGAGTCACAGTCATTACCGACACAGAGTCAAGAGGAGACTAAGATACAGTCATTACCAACAGATTCAAGAGGAGACTGAAACAAAGTCATTACTGACCGTCAAGAGGAGACTGAGATACAGTCATTACTGACTGAGTCAAGAGGAGACTGAGACAGTCATTACAGAGAGTCAAGAGGAGACTGAGATACAGTCATTACCAACACAGAGTCAAGAGGAGACTGAGATACAGTCATTACCAACAGAGTCAAGAGGAGACTGAGACAGTCATTACAGACAGAGTCAAGAGGAGACTGAGAAAGTCATTACTGACAGAGTCAAGAGGAGACTGGGACAGTCATTACCGACAGAGTCATGAGGAGACTGAGTCACAGTCATTTCTGACAGAGTCAAGAGGAGACTGAAACAGTCATTAGAGACAGAGAGTCAAGAGGAGACTGAGTCACAATCATTACCAACAGAGTCAACAGGAAACTGAGACACAGTCATTACTGACAGAGTCAAGAGGAGACTGAGACAGTCATTACCCACACAGAGTCAAGAGGAGACTGAGACACAGCCATTACCAAGACAGAGTCAAGAGGAGACTGAGACACAGTCATTACCAACACAGAGTCTAGAGGAGACTGAGATACACTCATTACCAACAGACTCAAGAGGAGACTGAGACACAGTCATTACTGACAGAATCAAGAGGAGACTGAGATAGTGATTACAGAGTCATGAGGAGACTGAGACAGTCATTACTGACAGAGTCAAGAGGAGACTGAGATACAGTCATTACCAACAGATTCAAGAGGAGACTGAAACACAGTCATTACTGACCGTCAAGAGGAGACTGAGATACAGTCATTACTGACTGAGTCAAGAGGAGACTGAGACAGTCATTACAGAGAGTCAAGAGGAGACTGAGATACAGTTATTACCGACACAGAGTCAAGAGGAGACTGAGATACAGTCATTACCAACAGAGTAAAGAGGAGACTGAGACAGTCATTACTGACACAGAGTCAAGAGGAGACTGAGACAGTCATTACAGACAGAGTCAAGAGGAGACTGAGACAGTCATTACTGACAGAGTCAGGAGGAGACTGGGACAGTCATTACCGACAGAGTCATGAGGAGACTGAGTCACAGTCATTTCTGACAGAGTCAAGAGGAGACTGAAACAGTCATTAGAGACAGAGAGTCAAGAGGAGACTGAGTCACAGTCATTACCAACAGAGTCAACAGGAAACTGAGACACAGTCATTACTGACAGAGTCAAGAGGAGACTGAGAGAGTCATTACCCACACAGAGTCAAGAGGAGACTGAGACACAGCCATTACCAACACAGAGTCAAGAGGAGACTGAGACAGTCATTACCCTCACAGAGTCAAGAGGAGACTGAGTCACAGTCATTGCCCACACAGAGTCAAGAGGAGACTGAGACAGTCATTACTGACAGAGTCAAGAGGAGACTGAGACAGTCATTACCCACACAGAGTCAAGAGGAGACTGAGACACAGCCACTACCAACACAGAGTCAAGAGGAGACTGAGACACAGTCATTACCAACACAGAGTCTAGAGGAGACTGAGACACAGTCATTACTGCCACAGAGTCAAGAGGAGACTGAGACAGTCATTACTGACAGAGTCAAGAGGATACTGAGAAAGTCATTACAGACAGAGAGTCAAGAGGAGACTGAGATACAGTCATTACCAACACAGAGTCAAGAGCAGACTGAGACACAGTCATTACCAACACAGAGTCTAGAGGAGACTGAGACACAGTCATTACTGCCACAGAGTCAAGAGGAGACTGAGACAGGCATTACTGACAGAGTCAAGAGGATACTGAGACAGTCTTTACAGACAGAGTCAAGAGGAGACTGGGACAGTCATTACCGACAGAGTCAAGAGGAGACTGAGTCACAGTCATTTCTGACAGAGTCAAGAGGAGACTGAAACAGTCAGTAGAGCCACAGAGTCAAGAGGAGACTGAGTCACAGTCATTACCAACAAAGTCAACAGGAAACTGAGACACAGTCATTACTGACAGCGTCAAGAGGAGACTGAGACACAGCCATTACCAACACAGAGTCAAGAGCAGACTGAGACACAGTCATTACCAACACAGAGTCTAGAGGAGACTGAGACACAATCATTACTGCCACAGAGTCAAGAGGAGACTGAGACAGGCATTACTGACAGAGTCAAGAGGATACTGAGAAAGTGATTACAGACAGAGAGTCAAGAGGAGACTGAGATACACTCATTACCAACAGACTCAAGAGGAGACTGAGACACAGTCATTACTGACAGAATCAAGAGGAGACTGAGACAGTCATTACAGAGTCATGAGGAGACTGAGACAGTCATTACTGACAGAGTCAAGAGGAGACTGAGTCACAGTCATTACCGACACAGAGTCAAGAGGAGACTAAGATACAGTCATTACCAACAGATTCAAGAGGAGACTGAAACACAGTCATTACTGACAGAGTGAAGAGGAGACTGAGACAGTCATTACCCACACAGAGTCAAGAGGAGACTGAGACAGTCATTACAGAGTCATGAGGAGACTGAGACAGTCATTACTGACAGAGTCAAGAGGAGACTGAGTCACAGTCATTACCGACACAGAGTCAAGAGGAGACTAAGATACAGTCATTACCAACAGATTCAAGAGGAGACTGAAACAAAGTCATTACTGACCGTCAAGAGGAGACTGAGATACAGTCATTACTGACTGAGTCAAGAGGAGACTGAGACAGTCATTACAGAGAGTCAAGAGGAGACTGAGATACAGTCATTACCAACACAGAGTCAAGAGGAGACTGAGATACAGTCATTACCAACAGAGTCAAGAGGAGACTGAGACAGTCATTACAGACAGAGTCAAGAGGAGACTGAGACAGGCATTACTGACAGAGTCAAGAGGATACTGAGAAAGTGATTACAGACACAGAGTCTAGAGGAGACTGAGATACACTCATTACCAACAGACTCAAGAGGAGACTGAGACACAGTCATTACTGACAGAATCAAGAGGAGACTGAGATAGTGATTACAGAGTCATGAGGAGACTGAGACAGTCATTACTGACAGAGTCAAGAGGAGACTGAGATACAGTCATTACCAACAGATTCAAGAGGAGACTGAAACACAGTCATTACTGACCGTCAAGAGGAGACTGAGATACAGTCATTACTGACTGAGTCAAGAGGAGACTGAGACAGTCATTACAGAGAGTCAAGAGGAGACTGAGATACAGTTATTACCGACACAGAGTCAAGAGGAGACTGAGATACAGTCATTACCAACAGAGTAAAGAGGAGACTGAGACAGTCATTACTGACACAGAGTCAAGAGGAGACTGAGACAGTCATTACAGACAGAGTCAAGAGGAGACTGAGACAGTCATTACTGACAGAGTCAAGAGGAGACTGGGACAGTCATTACCGACAGAGTCATGAGGAGACTGAGTCACAGTCATTTCTGACAGAGTCAAGAGGAGACTGAAACAGTCATTAGAGACAGAGAGTCAAGAGGAGACTGAGTCACAGTCATTACCAACAGAGTCAACAGGAAACTGAGACACAGTCATTACTGACAGAGTCAAGAGGAGACTGAGAGAGTCATTACCCACACAGAGTCAAGAGGAGACTGAGACACAGCCATTACCAACACAGAGTCAAGAGGAGACTGAGACAGTCATTACCCTCACAGAGTCAAGAGGAGACTGAGTCACAGTCATTGCCCACACAGAGTCAAGAGGAGACTGAGACAGTCATTACTGACAGAGTCAAGAGGAGACTGAGACAGTCATTACCCACACAGAGTCAAGAGGAGACTGAGACACAGCCACTACCAACACAGAGTCAAGAGGAGACTGAGACACAGTCATTACCAACACAGAGTCTAGAGGAGACTGAGACACAGTCATTACTGCCACAGAGTCAAGAGGAGACTGAGACAGTCATTACTGACAGAGTCAAGAGGATACTGAGAAAGTCATTACAGACAGAGAGTCAAGAGGAGACTGAGATACAGTTATTACCAACACAGAGTCAAGAGCAGACTGAGACACAGTCATTACCAACACAGAGTCTAGAGGAGACTGAGACACAGTCATTACTGCCACAGAGTCAAGAGGAGACTGAGACAGGCATTACTGACAGAGTCAAGAGGATACTGAGACAGTCATTACAGACAGAGTCAAGAGGAGACTGGGACAGTCATTACCGACAGAGTCAAGAGGAGACTGAGTCACAGTCATTTCTGACAGAGTCAAGAGGAGACTGAAACAGTCAGTAGAGCCACAGAGTCAAGAGGAGACTGAGTCACAGTCATTACCAACAAAGTCAACAGGAAACTGAGACACAGTCATTACTGACAGCGTCAAGAGGAGACTGAGACACAGCCATTACCAACACAGAGTCAAGAGCAGACTGAGACACAGTCATTACCAACACAGAGTCTAGAGGAGACTGAGACACAGTCATTACTGCCACAGAGTCAAGAGGAGACTGAGACAGGCATTACTGACAGAGTCAAGAGGATACTGAGAAAGTGATTACAGACAGAGAGTCAAGAGGAGACTGAGATACACTCATTACCAACAGACTCAAGAGGAGACTGAGACACAGTCATTACTGACAGAATCAAGAGGAGACTGAGACAGTCATTACAGAGTCATGAGGAGACTGAGACAGTCATTACTGACAGAGTCAAGAGGAGACTGAGTCACAGTCATTACCGACACAGAGTCAAGAGGAGACTAAGATACAGTCATTACCAACAGATTCAAGAGGAGACTGAAACACTGTCATTACTGACAGAGTGAAGAGGAGACTGAGACAGTCATTACCCACACAGAGTCAAGAGGAGACTGAGACAGTCATTACAGAGTCATGAGGAGACTGAGACAGTCATTACTGACAGAGTCAAGAGGAGACTGAGTCACAGTCATTACCAACACAGAGTCAAGAGGAGACTAAGATACAGTCATTACCAACAGATTCAAGAGGAGACTGAAACAAAGTCATTACTGACCGTCAAGAGGAGACTGAGATACAGTCATTACTGACTGAGTCAAGAGGAGACTGAGACAGTCATTACAGAGAGTCAAGAGGAGACTGAGATACAGTCATTACCAACACAGAGTCAAGAGGAGACTGAGATACAGTCATTACCAACAGAGTCAAGAGGAGACTGAGACAGTCATTACAGACAGAGTCAAGAGGAGACTGAGACAGGCATTACTGACAGAGTCAAGAGGATACTGAGAAAGTGATTACAGACAGAGAGTCAAGAGGAGACTGAGATACACTCATTACCAACAGACTCAAGAGGAGACTGAGACACAGTCATTACTGACAGAATCAAGAGGAGACTGAGACAGTCATTACAGAGTCATGAGGAGACTGAGACAGTCATTACTGACAGAGTCAAGAGGAGACTGAGTCACAGTCATTACCGACACAGAGTCAAGAGGAGACTAAGATACAGTCATTACCAACAGATTCAAGAGGAGACTGAAACACAGTCATTACTGACAGAGTGAAGAGGAGACTGAGACAGTCATTACCCACACAGAGTCAAGAGGAGACTGAGACAGTCATTACAGAGTCATGAGGAGACTGAGACAGTCATTACTGACAGAGTCAAGAGGAGACTGAGTCACAGTCATTACCGACACAGAGTCAAGAGGAGACTAAGATACAGTCATTACCAACAGATTCAAGAGGAGACTGAAACAAAGTCATTACTGACCGTCAAGAGGAGACTGAGATACAGTCATTACTGACTGAGTCAAGAGGAGACTGAGACAGTCATTACAGAGAGTCAAGAGGAGACTGAGATACAGTCATTACCAACACAGAGTCAAGAGGAGACTGAGATACAGTCATTACCAACAGAGTCAAGAGGAGACTGAGACAGTCATTACAGACAGAGTCAAGAGGAGACTGAGACAGTCATTACTGACAGAGTCAAGAGGAGACTGGGACAGTCATTACCGACAGAGTCATGAGGAGACTGAGTCACAGTCATTTCTGACAGAGTCAAGAGGAGACTGAAACAGTCATTAGAGACAGAGAGTCAAGAGGAGACTGAGTCACAATCATTACCAACAGAGTCAACAGGAAACTGAGACACAGTCATTACTGACAGAGTCAAGAGGAGACTGAGACAGTCATTACCCACACAGAGTCAAGAGGAGACTGAGACACAGCCATTACCAAGACAGAGTCAAGAGGAGACTGAGACACAGTCATTACCAACACAGAGTCTAGAGGAGACTGAGATACACTCATTACCAACAGACTCAAGAGGAGACTGAGACACAGTCATTACTGACAGAATCAAGAGGAGACTGAGATAGTGATTACAGAGTCATGAGGAGACTGAGACAGTCATTACTGACAGAGTCAAGAGGAGACTGAGATACAGTCATTACCAACAGATTCAAGAGGAGACTGAAACACAGTCATTACTGACCGTCAAGAGGAGACTGAGATACAGTCATTACTGACTGAGTCAAGAGGAGACTGAGACAGTCATTACAGAGAGTCAAGAGGAGACTGAGATACAGTTATTACCGACACAGAGTCAAGAGGAGACTGAGATACAGTCATTACCAACAGAGTAAAGAGGAGACTGAGACAGTCATTACTGACACAGAGTCAAGAGGAGACTGAGACAGTCATTACAGACAGAGTCAAGAGGAGACTGAGACAGTCATTACTGACAGAGTCAAGAGGAGACTGGGACAGTCATTACCGACAGAGTCATGAGGAGACTGAGTCACAGTCATTTCTGACAGAGTCAAGAGGAGACTGAAACAGTCATTAGAGACAGAGAGTCAAGAGGAGACTGAGTCACAGTCATTACCAACAGAGTCAACAGGAAACTGAGACACAGTCATTACTGACAGAGTCAAGAGGAGACTGAGAGAGTCATTACCCACACAGAGTCAAGAGGAGACTGAGACACAGCCATTACCAACACAGAGTCAAGAGGAGACTGAGACAGTCATTACCCTCACAGAGTCAAGAGTAGACTGAGTCACAGTCATTGCCCACACAGAGTCAAGAGGAGACTGAGACAGTCATTACTGACAGAGTCAAGAGGAGACTGAGACAGTCATTACCCACACAGAGTCAAGAGGAGACTGAGACACAGCCACTACCAACACAGAGTCAAGAGGAGACTGAGACACAGTCATTACCAACACAGAGTCTAGAGGAGACTGAGACACAGTCATTACTGCCACAGAGTCAAGAGGAGACTGAGACAGTCATTACTGACAGAGTCAAGAGGATACTGAGAAAGTCATTACAGACAGAGAGTCAAGAGTAGACTGAGATACACTCATTACCAACAAACTCAAGAGGAGACTGAGACGCAGTCATTACTGACAGAATCAAGAGGAGACTGAGACAGTCATTACAGAGTCATGAGGAGACTGAGACAGTCATTACTGACAGAGTCAAGAGGAGACTGAGTCACAGTCATTACCGACACAGAGTCAAGAGGAGACTGAGATACAGTCATTACCAACAGATACAAGAGGAGACTGAAACACAGTCATTACTGACCGTCAAGAGGAGCCTGAGATACAGTCATTACTGACTGAGTCAAGAGGAATCTGAGACAGTCATTACAGAGAGTCAAGAGGAGACTGAGATACAGTCATTACCAACACAGAGTCAAGAGGAGACTGAGACACAGTCATTATCAACACAGGGTCAAGAGGAGACTGAGACACAGTCATTACAGACAGAGAGTCAGGAGGAGAATGAGACAGTCATTGCAGACAGGAAGTCAAGAGGAGACTGAGATACAGTCATTACCAACAGAGTCAAGAAGAGACTGAGACACACACATTACTGACAGAGTCAAGATGAGACTGCGCCAGTCATTACAAAGTCATGAGGAGACTGAGACAGTCATTACTGACAGAGTCAAGAGGAGACTGAGTCACAGTCATTACTGACACAGAGTCAAGATGAGACTGAGATACAGTCATTACCAACAGAGTCAACAGGAGACTGAAACACAGTCATTACTGACAGCCAAGAGGAGACTGAGATACAGTGATTATCAACACAGAGTCAAGAGGAGACTGAGACAGTCATTATCGACACAGAGTGAAGATCAGACTGAGATACAGTCATTACCAACAGAGTCAAGAGGAGACTGAAACACAGTTATTACTGACCGTCAAGAGGAGACTGAGATACAGTTATTACTGACTGAGTCAAGAGGAGACTGAGACAGTCATTACAGAGAGTCAAGAGGAGACTGAGATACAGTCATTACCAACACAGAGTCAAGAAGAGACTGAGATACAGTCATTACCAACACGGATTCAAGAGGAAACTGAGACAGTCATTACAGACACAGAGTCAAGGGGAGACTGAGACAGTCATTACCGACAGAGTCAAGAGGAGACTGAGACAGTCATTACTAACAGAGTCAAGAGGAGACTGAGACAGTCATTACTGACAGAGTCAAGAGGAGACTGAGACAGTCATTACCGAAAGAGTCAAGAGGAGACTGAGACAGTCATTACAGACAGAGAGTCAAGAGGAGACTGAGATACAGTCATCACCAACAGAGTCAAGAGAAGACTGAAACAGTCATTAGTGACAGTTAAGAGGAGACTGAGATACAGTCATTATCAACACAGAGTCAAGAGGAGACTGAGTCAGAATCATTGGGCACACAGAGTCAAGAGGAGACTGAGACAGTCATTACCAACAGAGTCAACAGGAGACTGAGACACAGTCATTATCAACACAGGGTCAAGAGGAGACTGAGACACAGTCATTACAGACAGAGAGTCAGGAGGAGAATGAGACAGCCATTGCAGACAGGAAGTCAAGAGGAGACTGAGATACAGTCATTACTAACAGAGTCAAGAGGAGACTGAGACACACCAATTACTGACAGAGTCAAGATGAGACTGCGCCAGTCATTACAGAGTCATGAGGAGACTGAGACAGTCATTACTGACAGAGTCAAGAGGAGACTGAGTCACAGTCATTACCGACACAGAGTCAAGATGAGACTGAGATATGGTCATTACCAACAGAGTCAACAGGAGACTGAAACACAGTCATTACTGACAGCCAAGAGGAGACTGAGATACAGTTATTATCAACACAGACTCAAGAGGAGACTGAGACAGTCATTACCGACACAGAGTCAAGATGAGACTCAGATACAGTCATTACCAACAGAGTGAAGAGGAGACTGAAACACAGTCATTACTGACCGTCAAGAGGAGACTGAGATACAGTCATTACTGACTGATTCAAGAGGAGACTGAGACAGTCATTACAGAGAGTCAAGAGGAGACTGAGATACAGTCATTACCAACACAGAGTCTAGAGGAGACTGAGATACAGTCATTACCAACAGAGTAAAGAGGAGACTGAGACAGTCATTACTGACACAGCGTCAAGAGGAGACTGAGACAGTCATTACAGACAGAGTCAAGAGGAGACTGAGACAGTCATTACTGACAGAGTCAAGAGGAGACAGGGACAGTCATTACCGACAGATTCCAGAGGAGACTGAGTCACAGTCATTTCTGACAGAGTCAAGAGGAGACTGAGTCACTGTCATTACCAACAGAGTCAACAGGAAACTGAGACACAGTCATTACTGACAGAGTCAAGAGGAGACTGAGACACAGCCATTACCAAGACAGAGTCAAGAGGAGACTGAGACACAGTCATTACCAACACAGAGTCTAGAGGAGACTGAGACACAGTCATTACTGCCACAGAGTCAAGAGGAGACTGAGAGAGTCATTACAGACAGAGAGTCAAGATGAGACTGAGATACAATCATTACCAACAGAGTCAAGAGGAGACTGAGACACAGTCATTAAAGACAGAGAGTCAAGAGGAGACTGAGACAGTCATTGCAGACAAAAAGTGAAGAGGAGACTAGATGCAGTCATTAACAACAGAGTCAAGAGGAGACTGAGTCAGTCATTACCGACAGAGTCAAGAGGAGACTGTGTCACAGTC
Source organism: Mobula birostris (assembly GCF_030028105.1). NCBI lineage: Eukaryota > Metazoa > Chordata > Chondrichthyes > Myliobatiformes > Myliobatidae > Mobula > Mobula birostris. Next base: position 84,968,625 of record NC_092374.1, on the reverse strand, counting down.
ATTACTGACAGAGTCAAGAGGAGACTGAGATACAGTCATTACCAACAGAGTCAAGAGGAGACTGAGACAGTCATTACAGACAGAGTCAAGAGGAGACTGAGACAGTCATTACTGACAGAGTCAAGAGGAGACTGGGACAGTCATTACTGACAGAGTCAAGAGGAGACTGAGTCACAGTCATTTCTGACAGAGTCAAGAGGAGACTGAAACAGTCATTAGGGACAGAGAGTCAAGAGGACACTGAGTCACAGTCATTACCAACAGAGTCAACGGGAAACTGAGACACAGTCATTACTGACAGAGTCAAGAGGAGACTGAGGCAGTCATTACACACACAGAGTCAAGAGGAGACTGAGACACAGCCATTACCAAGACAGAGTCAAGAGGAGACTGAAACACAGTCATTACCAACACAGAGTCAAGAGGAGACTGAGACAGTCATTACAGACAGAGAGTCAAGAGGAGACAGAGATACAATCATTAACAACAGAGTCAAGAGGAGACTGAGTCAGTCATTACCGACAGAGTCAAGAGGAGACTGTGTCACAGTCATTACTGACAGAGTCAAGAGGAGACTGAGACAGTCATTAGAGACAGAGACAAGAGGAGACTTAGTCACAGTCATTACCCACACAGAATCAAGAGGAGACTGAGACACAGTCATTACCAACACGGATTCAAGAGGAGACTGAGACAGTCATTACAGACACAGAGTGAAGAGGAGACTGAGACACAGTCATTACCAACACAGAGTCAAATGGACACTGAGATAGTCATTACCAACAGAGTCAAGAGGAGACTGAGACAGTCATTACTGACACAGAGTCAAGGGGAGACTGAGACAGTCATTACCGACAGAGTCAAGAGGAGACTGAGACAGTCATTACCGACAGAGTCAAGAGGAGACTGAGACAGTCATTACAGACAGAGAGTCAAGAGGAGACTGAGATACAGTCATTACCAACAGAGTCAAGAGAAGACTGAAACAGTCATTAGTGACAGTTAAGAGGAGACTGAGATACAGTCATTATCAACACAGAGTCAAGAGGAGACTGAGTCACAGTCACTGGGCACACAGAGTCAAGAGGAGACTGAGACAGTCATTACAGACAGAGAGTCAAGAGGAGACTGAGATACAGTCATTACCAACAGAGTCAACAGGAGACTGAGACACAGTCATTACTCACAGTCAAGAGGAGACTGAGATACAGTCATTATCAACACAGAGTCAAGAGGAGACTGAGACACAGTCATTGCAGACAGAGAGTCAGGAGGAGAATGAGACAGTCATTGCGGATAGGAAGTCAAGAGGAGACTGAGATACAGTCATTACCAACAGAGTCAAGAGGAGACTGAGACACACTCAGTACTGACAGAGTCAAGATGAGACTGTGCCAGTCATTACAGAGTCATGAGGAGACTGAGACACTCATTACTGACAGAGTCAAGAGGAGACTGAGTCACAGTCATTACCGACACAGAATAAAGATGAGATTGAGATACAGTCATTACTCACTGTCAAGAGGAGACTGAGATACAGTCATTTTCAACACAGAGTCAAGAGGAGACTGAGACACAGTCATTGCAGACAGAGAGTCAGGAGGAGAATGAGACAGTCATTGCGGATAGGAAGTCAAGAGGAGACTGAGATACAGTCATTACCAACAGAGTCAAGAGGAGACTGAGACACACTCAGTACTGACAGAGTCAAGATGAGACTGTGCCAGTCATTACAGAGTCATGAGGAGACTGAGACAGTCATTACTGACAGAGTGAAGAGGAGACTGAGTCACAGTCATTACCGACACAGAGTCAACAGGAGACTGAAACACAGTCATTACTGACAGTCAAGAGGAGACTGAGATACAGTTATTACCAACAGAGTAAAGAGGAGACTGAGACAGTCATTACTGACACAGCGTCAAGAGGATACTGAGACAGTCATTACAGACAGAGTCAAGAGGAGACTGAGACAGTCATTACTGACAGAGTCAAGAGGACACTGGGACAGTCAATACCGACAGAGTCAAGAGAAGACTGAGTCACAGTCATTTCTGACAGAGTCAAGAGGAGACTGAAACAGTCATTAGAGACAGAGAGTCAAGAGGAGACTGCGTCACAGTCATTACCAACAGAGTCAACAGGAAACTGAGACACAGTCATTACTGACAGAGTCAAGAGGAGACTGAGACAGTCATTACGCACACAGAGTCAAGAGGAGACTGAGACACAGCCATTACCAAGACAGATTCAAGAGGAGACTGAGACACAGTCATTACCAACACAGAGTCTAGAGGAGACTGAGACACAGTCATTACTGCCACAGAGTCAAGAGGAGACTGAGACAGTCATTACAGACAGAGAGTCAAGTGGAGACTGAGATACAATCATTAACAACAGTCAAGAGGAGACTGAGTCAGTCATTACCGACAGAGTCAAGAGGAGACTGTGTCACAGTCATTACTGACAGAGTCAAGAGGAGACTGAGACAGTCATTAGAGACAGAGTCAAGAGGAGACTGAGTCACAGTCATTACCCACACAGAGTCAAGAGGAGACTGAGACACAGTCATTACCAACACGGATTCAAGAGGAGACTGAGACAGTCATTACAGACACAGAGTGAAGAGGAGACTGAGACACAGTCATTACCAACACAGTGTCAAATGGACACTGAGATAGTCATTACCAACAGAGTCAAGAGGAGACTGAGACAGTCATTACTGACACAGAGTCAAGGGGAGACTGAGACAGTCATTACCGACAGAGTCAAGAGGAGACTGAGACAGTCATTACCGACAGAGTCAAGAGGAGACTGAGACAGTCATTACAGACAGAGAGTCAAGAGGAGACTGAGATACAGTCATTACCAACAGAGTCAAGAGAAGACTGAAACAGTCATTAATGCCAGTTAAGAGGAGACCGAGATACAGTCATTATCAACACAGAGTCAACAGGAGACTGAGACACAGTCATTACTCACAGTCAAGAGGAGACTGAGATACAGTCATTACCAACAGAGTCAACAGGAGACTGAAACACAGTCAAAACTGACAATCAAGAGGAGACTGAGATACAGTTATTATCAACACAGAGTCAAGAGGAGACTGAGACAGTCATTACCGACACAGAGTCAAGATGAGACTGAGATACAGTCATTACCAACAGAGTCAAGAGGAGACTGAAACACAGTCATTACTGACCGTCAAGAGGAGACTGAGACAGTCATTACAGAGAGTCAAGAGGAGACTGAGATACAGTCATTACCAACACAGAGTCAAGAGGAGACTGAGATACAGTCATTACCAACAGAGTAAAGAGGAGACTGAGATAGTCATTACTGACACAGCGTCAAGAGGAGACTGAGACAGTCATTACAGACAGCGTCAAGAGGAGACTGAGACAGTCATTACACACAGAGTCAAGCGGAGACTGGGACAGTCATTACCGACAGAGTCAAGAGGAGACTGAGTCACAGTCATTTCTGACAGAGTCAAGAGGAGACTGAAACAGTCATTAGAGACAGAGAGTCTAGAGGAGACTGAGTCACAGTCATTACCAACAGAGTCAACAGGAAACTGAGACACAGTCATTACTGACAGAGTCAAGAGGAGACTGAGACAGTCATTACGCACACAGAGTCAAGAGGAGACTGAGACACAGCCATTACCAAGACAGAGTCAAGAGGAGACTGAGACACAGTCATTACCAACACAGAGTCTAGAGGAGACTGAGACACAGTCATTACTGCCACAGAGTCAAGAGGAGACTGAGACAGTCATTACTGACAGAGTCAAGAGGAAACTGAGAAAGTCATTACAGACAGAGAGTCAAGAGGAGACTGAGATACACTCATTACCAACAGACTCAACAGGAGACTGAGACACAGTCATTACTGACAGAATCAAGAGGAGACTGAGACAGTCATTACAGAGTCATGAGGAGACTGAGACAGTCATTACTGACAGAGTCAAGAGGAGACTGAGTCACAGTCATTACCGACACAGAGTCAAGAGGAGACTAAGATACAGTCATTACCAACAGATTCAAGAGGAGACTGAAACACAGTCATTACTGACCGTCAAGAGGAGACTGAGATACAGTCATTACTGACTGAGTCAAGAGGAGACTGAGACAGTCATTACAGAGAGTCAAGAGGAGACTGAGATACAGTCATTACCAACACAGAGTCAAGAGGAGACTGAGATACAGTCATTACCAACAGAGTCAAGAGGAGACTGAGACAGTCATTACAGACAGAGTCAAGAGGAGACTGAGACAGTCATTACTGACAGAGTCAAGAGGAGACTGGGACAGTCATTACCGACAGATTCATGAGGAGACTGAGTCACAGTCATTTCTGACAGAGTCAAGAGGAGACTGAAACAGTCATTAGAGACAGAGAGTCAAGAGGAGACTGAGTCACAGTCATTACCAACAGAGTCAACAGGAAACTGAGACACAGTGATTACTGACAGAGTCAAGAGGAGACTGAGACAGTCATTACCCACACAGAGTCAAGAGGAGACTGAGACACAGCCATTACCAACACAGAGTCAAGAGGAGACTGAGACACAGTCATTACCAACACAGATTCTAGAGGAGACTGAGACACAGTCATTACTGCCACAGAGTCAAGAGGAGACTGAGACAGTCATTACTGACAGAGTCAAGAGGATACTGAGAAAGTCATTACAGACAGAGAGTCAAGAGGAGACTGAGATACACTCATTACCAACAGACTCAAGAGGAGACTGAGACACAGTCATTACTGACAGAATCAAGAGGAGACTGAGATAGTCATTACAGAGTCATGAGGAGACTGAGACAGTCATTACTGACAGAGTCAAGAGGATACTGAGAAAGTCATTACAGACAGAGAGTCAAGAGGAGACTGAGATACAGTCATTACCAACAGATTCAAGAGGAGACTGAAACACAGTCATTACTGACCGTAAAGAGGAGACTGAGATACAGTCATTACTGACTGAGTCAAGAGGAGACTGAGACAGTCATTACAGAGAGTCAAGAGGAGACTGAGATACAGTCATTACCAACACAGAGTCAAGAGGAGACTGAGATACAGTCATTACCAACAGAGTAAAGAGGAGACTGAGACACAGCCATTACCAAGACAGAGTCAAGAGGAGACTGAGACACAGTCAGTACCAACACAGAGTCTAGAGGAGACTGAGACACAGTCATTACTGCCACAGAGTCAAGAGGAGACTGAGACAGTCATTACTGACAGAGTCAAGAGGAAACTGAGAAAGTCATTACAGACAGAGAGTCAAGAGGAGGCTGAGATACACTCATTACCAACAGACTCAAGAGGAGACTGAGACACATTCATTACTGACAGAATCAAGAGGAGACTGAGACAGTCATTACAGAGTCATGAGGAGACTGAGACAGTCATTACTGACAGAGTCAAGAGGAGACTGAGTCACAGTCATTACTGACACAGAGACAAGAGGAGACTGAGATACAGTCATTACCAACAGAGTCAAGAGGAGACTGAAAGACAGTCATTACTGACCGTCAAGAGGAGACTGAGATACATTCATTACCAACACAGAGTCAAGAGGAGACTGAGATACAGTCATTACCAACATAGTAAAGAGGAGACTGAGACAGTCATTACTGACACAGAGTCAAGAGGAGACTGAGACAGTCATTACAGACAGAGTCAAGAGGAGACTGAGACAGTCATTACTGACAGAGTCAAGAGGAGACTGAAACAGTCATTAGAGACAGAGAGTCTAGAGGAGACTGAGTCACAGTCATTACGAACAGAGTCAACAGGAAACTGAGACACAGTCATTACTGACAGAGTCAAAAGGAGACTGAGACAGTCATTACGCACACAGAGTCAAGAGGAGACTGAGACACAGCCATTACCAAGACAGAGTCAAGAGGAGACTGAGACACAGTCATTACCAACACAGAGTCTAGAGGAGACTGAGACACAGTCATTACTGCCACAGAGTCAAGAGGAGACTGAGACAGTCATTACTGACAGAGTCAAGAGGAAACTGAGACAGTCATTACAGACAGAGAGTCAAGAGGAGGCTGAGATACACTCATTACCAACAGGCTCAAGAGGAGACTGAGACACATTCATTACTGACAGAATCAAGAGTAGACTGAGACAGTCATTACAGAGTCATGAGGAGACTGAGACAGTCATTACTGACAGAGTCAAGAGGAGACTGAGTCACAGTCATTACCAACAGAGTCAACAGGAAACTGAGACACAGTCATTACTGACAGAGTCAAGAGGAGACTGAGACAGTCATTACGCACACAGAGTCAAGAGGAGACTGAGACACAGCCATTACCAAGACAGAGTCTAGAGGAGACTGAGACACAGTCATTACCCACACAGAGTTAAGAGGAGACTGAGACACAGTCATTACCAACACGGATTCAAGAGGAGACTGAGACAGTCATTACAGACACAGAGTCAAGAGGAGAGTGAGACACAGCCATTACCAACACGGATTCAAGGGGAGACTGAGACAGTCATTACCGACAGAGTCAAGAGGAGACTGAGACAGTCATTACCGACAGAGTCAAGAGGAGACTGAGTCACAGTCATTTCTGACAGAGTTAAGAGGAGACTGAAACAGTCATTAGAGACAGAGAGTCAAGAGGAGACTGAGTCACAATCATTACCAACAGAGTCAACAGGAAACTGAGACACAGTCATTACTGACAGAGTCAAGAGGAGACTGAGACAGTCATTACCCACACAGAGTCAAGAGGAGACTGAGACACAGCCATTACCAAGACAGAGTCAAGAGGAGACTGAGACACAGTCATTACCAACACAGAGTCTAGAGGAGACTGAGATACACTCATTACCAACAGACTCAAGAGGAGACTGAGACACAGTCATTACTGACAGAATCAAGAGGAGACTGAGATAGTGATTACAGAGTCATGAGGAGACTGAGACAGTCATTACTGACAGAGTCAAGAGGAGACTGAGATACAGTCATTACCAACAGATTCAAGAGGAGACTGAAACACAGTCATTACTGACCGTCAAGAGGAGACTGAGATACAGTCATTACTGACTGAGTCAAGAGGAGACTGAGACAGTCATTACAGAGAGTCAAGAGGAGACTGAGATACAGTCATTACCGACACAGAGTCAAGAGGAGACTGAGATACAGTCATTACCAACGGAGTAAAGAGGAGACTGAGACAGTCATTACTGACACAGAGTCAAGAGGAGACTGAGACAGTCATTACAGACAGAGTCAAGAGGAGACTGAGACAGTCATTACTGACAGAGTCAAGAGGAGACTGGGACAGTCATTACCGACAGAGTCATGAGGAGACTGAGTCACAGTCATTTCTGACAGTCAAGAGGAGACTGAAACAGTCATTAGAGACAGAGAGTCAAGAGGAGACTGAGTCACAGTCATTACCAACAGAGTCAACAGGAAACTGAGACACAGTCATTACTGACAGAGTCAAGAGGAGACTGAGACAGTCATTACGCACACAGAGTCAAGAGGAGACTGAGACACAGCCATTACCAAGACAGAGTCTAGAGGAGACTGAGACACAGTCATTACCCACACAGAGTTAAGAGGAGACTGAGACACAGTCATTACCAACACGGATTCAAGAGGAGACTGAGACAGTCATTACAGACACAGAGTCAAGAGGAGAGTGAGACACAGCCATTACCAACACGGATTCAAGGGGAGACTGAGACAGTCATTACCGACAGAGTCAAGAGGAGACTGAGACAGTCATTACCGACAGAGTCAAGAGGAGACTGAGTCACAGTCATTTCTGACAGAGTTAAGAGGAGACTGAAACAGTCATTAGAGACAGAGAGTCAAGAGGAGACTGAGTCACAATCATTACCAACAGAGTCAACAGGAAACTGAGACACAGTCATTACTGACAGAGTCAAGAGGAGACTGAGACAGTCATTACCCACACAGAGTCAAGAGGAGACTGAGACACAGCCATTACCAAGACAGAGTCAAGAGGAGACTGAGACACAGTCATTACCAACACAGAGTCTAGAGGAGACTGAGATACACTCATTACCAACAGACTCAAGAGGAGACTGAGACACAGTCATTACTGACAGAATCAAGAGGAGACTGAGATAGTGATTACAGAGTCATGAGGAGACTGAGACAGTCATTACTGACAGAGTCAAGAGGAGACTGAGATACAGTCATTACCAACAGATTCAAGAGGAGACTGAAACACAGTCATTACTGACCGTCAAGAGGAGACTGAGATACAGTCATTACTGACTGAGTCAAGAGGAGACTGAGACAGTCATTACAGAGAGTCAAGAGGAGACTGAGATACAGTCATTACCGACACAGAGTCAAGAGGAGACTGAGATACAGTCATTACCAACGGAGTAAAGAGGAGACTGAGACAGTCATTACTGACACAGAGTCAAGAGGAGACTGAGACAGTCATTACAGACAGAGTCAAGAGGAGACTGAGACAGTCATTACTGACAGAGTCAAGAGGAGACTGGGACAGTCATTACCGACAGAGTCATGAGGAGACTGAGTCACAGTCATTTCTGACAGTCAAGAGGAGACTGAAACAGTCATTAGAGACAGAGAGTCAAGAGGAGACTGAGTCACAGTCATTACCAACAGAGTCAACAGGAAACTGAGACACAGTCATTACTGACAGAGTCAAGAGGAGACTGAGAGAGTCGTTACCCACACAGAGTCAAGAGGAGACTGAGACACAGCCATTACCAACACAGAGTCAAGAGGAGACTGAGACAGTCATTACCCTCACAGAGTCAAGAGGAGACTGAGTCACAGTCATTGCCCACACAGAGTCAAGAGGAGACTGAGACAGTCATTACAGAGAGTCAAGAGGAGACTGAGATACAGTCATTACCAACACAGAGTCAAAAGGAGACTGAGATACAGTCATAACCAACAGAGTGAAGAGGAGACTGAGACAGTCACTACTGACACAGAGTAAAGAGGAGACTGAGACAGTGATTACAGACAGAGAGTCAAGAGGAGACTGAGATACAGTCATTACTGACAGAGTCAAGAGGAGACTGAGACAGTCATTAGAGACAGAGTCAAGAGGAGACTGAGTCACAGTCATTACCAACAGAGTCAAGAGGAAACTGAGACACAGTCATTTCTGCCACACAGTCAAGAGGAGACTGAGACAGTCATTACCCACACAGAGTCAAGAGGAGACTGAGATACAGTCATTACCGACACAGAGTCAAGAGGAGACTGAGACAGTCATTACCGACACAGAGTCAAGAGCAGACTGAGACACAGTCATTACCAACACGGAGTCAAGAGGAGACTGAGACAGTCACTACCGACACAGAGTCAAGAGGAGACTGAGACACAGTCATTACCAACACGGATTCAAGAGGAGACTGAGACAGTCATTACAGACACAGAGTCAAGAGGAGACTGAGACACAGTCATTACCAACACAGAGTCAAATGGAGACTGAGATAGTCATTACCAACAGAGTCAAGAGGAGACTGAGACAGTCATTACTGACACAGAGTCAAGGGGAGACTGAGACAGTCATTACCGACAGAGTCAAGAGGAGACTGAGACAGTCATTACTGACAGAGTCAAGAGGAGACTGAGACAGTCATTACCGACAGAGAGTCAAGAGGAGACTGAGATACAGTCATTACCAACAGAGTCAAGAGGAGACTGTGTCACAGTCTTTACTGACAGAGTCAAGAGGAGACTGAGACAGTTATTAGAGACAGAGTCAAGAGGAGACTGAGTCACAGTCATTACCAACAGAGTCAAGAGGAAGCTGAGACACAGTCATTACTGCCACACAGTCAAGAGGAGACTGAGACAGTCATTACCCACACAGAGTCAAGAGGAGACTGAGACAGTCATTACCAACACAGACTCAAGAGGAGACTGAGACACAGTCATTACCAACACGGAGTCAAGAGGAGACTGAGACAGTCATTACTGACACAGAGTTAAGAGGAGACTGAGACAGTCAATACCAACACAGTCAAGAGTAGACTGAGACAGTCATTACTGACACAGAGTCAAGAGGAGACTGAGACACAGTCATTACCGACAGAGTCAAGAGGAGAATGCGACACGGTCATTACTGACACAGAGTCAAGAGGAGACTGAGACAGTCATTACCAACACAAAGTCAAGAGGAGACCGAGACAGTCATTACCGACACAGAGTCAAGAGGAGACTGAGACACAGTCATTACCAATAGATAGTCAAGACAAGACTGAGACACAGTCATTACCATCACAAGTCAAGCAGAGACTGAGATACAGTCATTACTAACAGAGAGTCAAGCAGAGACTGAGACACAGTCATTACCGACAGTCAAGCAGAGATTGAGACACAGTCATTACCAACACAGAGTCAAGAGGAGACTGAGACAGTCATTACTGACGCAGTCAAGAGGAGACTGAGACAGTCATTACCAACACCGAGTCAAGAGTTGACTAAGACACCGTCATTACCTACAGAATCAAGAGGAGATGGAGACACAGTCATTACCAACAGAGAGTCAACAGCAAAAGCATATATATTTATTGATTGAGATACCGCAGGGAATAGTCTCTTCCTGCCCTTTCATCCAAGCTGCCCAGCAACCGCCAATTTAATTCTAGCTTAGTGACGGGACAATTTGCAATGTCCAATTAACTCATCAATTGGTAGGTCTTTGGACTGTGGGAGGAAACCCAGCCACAGGAATGAACCTGGGTTATCTGGATTCTCCCCTCTCTCCCTCGATGCTGTCAGAGGATGGTACTAACGTTTTGGGCCTTCGGTTTGTGGATTGGACTATAGTTCAATTGGACTCTTGATTTTGTGCTTTTATATTCTGTGTTTTCACTCAGTCTTTCTTGTTGCTCTTTGTGTGATTTGGTGTTTTGTGTGGTTGGGACTGATGTTCTTGTTATTGTTTGAAATATTTATTTTTTTGAGTGCATAGGAGTTTGATGGTTTTTTTTGTATGGGATCCATGCTTTGCTTTGTTTCATGACTGTTTGTGGAGAAGACGAATTTCAGGGATGTATACTGTATACGTACTTTGATAATAAATGTTCTTTGAACCTTGTACTGTAATGCATTGTGCCCACCACTACTCTACCGTATCAAGTCTCGGGGGGAAAGAGGGAGTGGCATTAATTCATTGGCCAGTTGAAGAGCTGCCCAAGCAAGTTTGAACACTGTAAGGTTTCAGAGAGAGATTAACAAAGAGTGTCGACTGAAGCAGGTGATCCAGCAAGGCTGAGGCACAGACAATACCAACACAAAGTCTTCAGCAAAAACGTATTTTATTTTATGTCAAAAACAAAAAAGCATTGGGAAGGGAATTAACACAGGATATCACAGATACAATGATAGTTCCATAACTAGAATCCATAGTTTCCTTGTGGGATACACACACCTTGCTGTTATCACTGCTGCTCCTTGCTATCCATGAGTAGTGGTGAATCCTTGGGAACTGGTTGGTTTTTGAAGACAGGAGGAAAAGCGGTTCGCCTCATTTCTGGTGCCTTACACCTCCCACCTGCTCGGATGCTTTATCAGCCTCTCTGCACTAGCTTAGCTGTCTGTAAACTCCTTCTCTCTCTGGTAGCAATACCATAGGAAAATTAGCCCCAAAAGCAAAATTAGCCCCTTTCAATCATCTCTGCCATGAGCCATGAACATTGTCTCACCCTGTCTTCCCTTCCAGATCTGCCTGTTTCTTTAGGGATCTTTCTCACTGATTCTCAGTTCTGACTTACTGACACATATTTGACTCTCTTCCACTTCTTATCACTGTTCATTTTCTCTTTAGTTGTTTGCATCTTAGAATACATCTCTGATGATCTGTTTGGCCATTTTTGGCTTTTCTCCTCTCTGTTTCTCCTTTTCTCTCTCCCTGTTTATCCCTTCCTCTGTCTATCTCTGTCTGTTTTCCCCTTCCCCTGGTTTTTTATCACTATCTGCTTTCTGCCACGGTTGAATGTAACTAGTGAAACTGGTCCAGGGAAGTAGTGAGATACTGAAAGCCAAGGTTGGGACAGAGTAAGGCTTTGGAACAGCCTTTCTAATGTTCAGACAGCGTAGTGATTCAAACTGCTTGTGGGTGAAAAAAGTGAGAATTAAATTGAACTATTTCCTCTAGATGGTCATTTTAGCCTTGTGTCTTGAACAATGTCCATGGACGTGCTCAGAACACCACTCCAATGAAATGATCGGGACTGGTGGAGGTCTAGCAGCAATGGGAGCGGAAGCAATGAAAAGAGTCTGAGCCGGCAAATAGTGGCGTAAGTTCAGTGACACCTGAGTGCGAACCACATAGATGGGTGGTGGGAATGACAGCACAGGGTGCAAGGCAGAAAAGGGAAATGACTCCTGCCAGCAGGGGTGGTTGATGGTAGTTGGTAAGTGGCCTGGGCACATTGCTTGTAGCTAGAACTTGGTCAGTGCCATGGCACCATCATGAGCCTCCTCTGTGGAGAGAAACGCAGAATATCTCATTAAACGGCACTAAGACTCAGTGGATTCACATAAACTCCTTAAAGCATAAATTAGCAATATCACAACATCATCTTGTTCTTTTAATATCTGCACACTCTTCCTTTAGAGCAAGGACCCTTAAACTTTTTTTTTTATGCCATGGACCAATACCATTAAGCAAGGGTTCCATGGGAAGCCCTGCTTTAGGGAAGATGGTAACACGATGCGGTGAGCTGATAACACATTGTGACAACGTGGAGCAGAGCCATTATTATTTTTCTGTCTTTTTCTCCTGGATACAGAAGGGAGAGGGCTTTCAGTCTGATTGTTTCTGTCAGTGGGATACAATTTGATTACTCGGATCCCAGGTCCTAATCAGCTGCACCATCTAATGGAATGGTGGGACAGGCTGGAAGGGCTGAATGGCTTTTACTCCTCCATGCTATGATCAGGGATCAGTGCATAGGGAAAGCAGGCCTGCTTTCCTCTCCATACTGTTTCATTGAACAGATATTCCTCAGCGAAAGGTGAGGTACCAGAGGACTGGAGGATAGCCAGTGTTGTCTAATGGAATTTAATGCAGACAAATGCAAGGTGTTGCACTTCGGTAGGACCAACCTGGGTAGGTCTTACACAGTGAACAGTAGGACACTGAGAAATGTAGTAGAATAAAGGGATTTGGGAATACAGGTCCATAATTCATTGAAAGTGGCAACACAGGTGATAGAATCATAAAGGAAGTTTTTGGCACATTGGCCTTCATAAATCAAAGTACTGAGTACAGAAGATGGAATGTTATCTTGAAGTTGTATAAGACTTTGGTGATGCCTATTTTGGAGAACTGTGTGCAGTTTTCATCACCTACCTACAGGAAAGATGTAAATAAGGTTGAAAGAGTATAGAGAAAATTTACTAGGATATTGCCAGGTCTGGAGGAGCTGAGTTATAAGGAAAGATTGAATAGGTTAGGACTTTATTCTGTGGAATGTAGAAGATTTGATAGAGGTACACAAAATTAAGAGGGGTATAGGTAGGGTAAATGCAAGCAGGCTTTTTCCACTGAGGTTGGGCGGGACTACAACCAGAGGTCATGGGTTAAGGGTGAAAGGTGAAAAGTTCAAGGGGAACATGAAGGGAAACTCTTTCACTCAGAGCGTAGAATGAGCTGCCAGCACAAGTGATGCATGCCAGCTCGATTTCAATGTTTAAAAGAATTTTTGATAGGTAGATACATGGGAGGGGTATGGAGGACTGTGGTCCCGATACAAGTCAAATGGCAGTAGGCAGTTTAAATGGTTTGGCATGGACTAGATGGGCCAAGGGGCCGGTTTCTGTGCAGTAGTTGTCTATGATTATATGACTCTCTAAATGTTCTTCACTGAAGGAGCTACTTATCTTGTATTCTTGGCCCCATCAGGTTGTGCGTCCGCAGTCACTGATTATACTCAAAGCCAAGATCATTGGGTTTTTCAGAATATAGGGGAAGCAGATCAAGCAGGAAGGTGGAGATGAGATCAGTGATAAGCAGTGAGAGTGCCATGGGTGCCTGGTATGTGGTGATCCACTTTCTACTTGACATGTTCTGATGAAGATTCAGAATCAGAATCAGGTTCACTATCACCAGCATATGTCATGAAATTTGTTGTCTTTGCTGTAGCAGTACAATGCAATATATAACAATAGAAAAATGTGAATTACGGTAAGTATATATATACTTTAAATCGTCAAATAAGTAGTGCAAAAATAGAAATTAAAACGTAGTGAGTTAGTGTTCATGGGTTCAATGTCCATTCAGAAATTGGATGGCAGGGGGGAAGAAGCTGTTCCTGAATCACTGAGTGTGAGCCTTCAGGCTCCTGTACCTCCTTCCTGATAGTAGCAATGAGAAGAGGGCATGTCCTGGGAGATGGGCACTACCTTTTTGAGGCATCGCTCCTTGAAGATGTCCTGGATATTACAGAGGCTAGTGCCCATGATGGAGCTGACTGAGTTTACAACTCTCTGCAGCTTATTTTGACTTTGTGCAGCAGCACCTCCACCCTTCCCCTATACCGGATAGTGATGCAGCCAGTTAGAATGCTCTCACAGTACATTTGTAAAAGTTTGAGAGTGTCTTTGGTGAGACAAATTTACCAAACTATATAGATAGGGTAAATGTCAACAGGCTTTTTCCACTGAGGTTGGATGGGACTACAACTAGAGGTCATGGATTAAGGGTGAAAGGTGAGAAATTCTTCACTCAGAGGGTGGTGAGAGTGTGGAACAAGCTGCCAGAGCCAGTGATGCATCTGAGCTCGATTTCAATGTTTAGAATAAGTTGGGATAGATACATGGATGGGAAGGGCATGGAGGGCTACAGTTCCAGTGCAGGTCGATGGGACTAGGCAGATTAAATGGTTTTGGCATGGACTAAGTGGGCAGAAGGGCTGTTTCTGTGTTGTACTTTTCTATGACTCTGTGACCCCTAATGAAATATAGATGGTGCCATGCTTCCTTTGTAGTTGCATTGATATGTTGGGCCCAGAATAGATCCTCGGAGATGTTGATACCCAGGAGTTCGAAATCGCTCACAACAGGTAACGCTGCTGCCTCAAAGTCCCAGTGACCCAGCTTTAACCTGGGCTTCTGATACTACCTCTGTGGAATTTGTGCTACCTGGAGATGTGCGGGTTGGTCGATGAACAGGCCAGGATACATTACCCCAGGTCTCTGTGGGTGGCAGGAAAATCGAGAGGAATGTGAGAGAGAACAGGTTCAGGGAAATGGGAATGATGGATTTCCCCTGAGAACTAACAGCGACTTGATGAGTTGAAACGCTTCTTTGATTGCTGAGAGAAATATAGTTCAAAGTTCAACACAAACTCTCTGGAACTGCCTGTGAATTAGCGTCGATGTGTTGCTTTAACTTACCATTTTCTCCACTGTTCAAGTTGTTCTTGTACGGTATTTTCTGTTTCCTGTATTCCCAAAAAGATAGGGATCAGCCAATTCTCAGAAAGAACACCCACTCTGACATCATTCCCTACTTCAGGCCACCACAACCACATCCCCCCTTTTAATGTTCCCCTTGCCGTGTATAAAAGCTGTCCGATTGTTCAGCCGACATGTGTGGGTTTCCTCCAGGTGCTCTGGCATCCTCCCGCAGTCCAAAAACGTACTGAGTAGTGGGATAATGGGTCATTGTAAATTGTCCCCTGATTAGGTTAGGGTTAAATCAGGGTTGTTGGCTGTTGCTGGGCAGAGTGGCTTGAAGGGCCAGTAGGGCCAATTCCGCACTCTATCTCTAAACAAATAAAATGAAAATGTGCATATTCCCTGGAGCAAGCAGGGTGATCCAGTTAGTGTATGTAAAGTGATATAGAGGGCTAGAGAGGATGAAACCCCCTCTTTTGAAAGCGAGGAGCTCCATAACAAAAATGTAAAAATTAGTATTTTGGATCACGAAACATTTCTTCTTGTAGAAGTTCCCTAGGCACTGAGGTCAGAGGTGAATTATCTTGGAGGGGCTGAATGGCCTCTTTTACTGCTGCTGAAGGTGCTACACAGTCAGAAGTGTTGTCTTGCTGCATGAGACGTTACCAGCCCCTTCTGAGGCCCCCCAGAAAAGGGCAAGGAAGTTGCGCTCTATTGTTGATGGTATTCTTCCAAACAAGACCACCAAAAGGGTAAATCCATTCTGTGATGGTAGTGGGATCTTGCTATGTACACTAAGTCTATCACAATGAGCTTGTTTTACCCACAGCGGTTAAACTTCCAGTTGTGGCTCTTTTTGGAGTTCTGCTGAGAAAGGGCTACTGGTGCTGTGCAAATGCAGAACCCTTGATGATGCTTGTCCTCTACACCTAATGCTCAGCTGTCATTGTCTGTCCCCTATACCTGGTTAAACGCAGCTCAGTCATAATCTGATTTAGATCTTCCCAAAAGTTATTTGTGTCGTGGCCCACTTCAGAAGACTTGCTTTTCTTGAACCGTCCCCACCCCCCCAATTTGCCACTCGAAAGACAAATGACCCCAATGGATTTTTAATTGTTTTGCTCTGTATTCTAACTTCACCACTCAACCTCTCTCAGGTACACCATAAAACTATAAGGTATAGGAGCAGAATAAGGCTATTTGGCCCATCGAGTCTGCTCCACCATTTCATCATGGCTGATCGATTTTCCCTCTCAGCCCCAATCTCCTGCCTACTCCCTGTATCCCTTCGTGCCCTGACTAATCAAGTATCTATCAACCCCTGCCTTAAATATACCCAATGACTTGGCTCCAGCGCCGCTTGTGGCAATGAATTCCACAGATTCACCACTCTCTGGGCTAAAGAAATTTCTCCTCATCTCCGTCCTAAATGGTCGTCCCTCTATTCTCAGGCTGTGTCCTCTGGTCTTAGACTCCCCCACCATACAAAACATCCTCTCCACATCAACTCTTTCGAGGCCTTTCAACATTAGATAGGTTTCAATGAGATCCCCCCGCATGCTTCTGAATTCCAATGAGTACAGGCCCAGAGCCATCAAATGCTTCGGTTATGTTATCAATCCCAGAATCATTTTTGTGAACATCCATTGAATCCTCTCCAATGTCAGCACATCCTTTCTTAGATAAGGGACCCAAAACTGCTCTCAATATACCAAGTTTACTCCAACACCTACTTCCCCAGTTTGAAAACCTTTGTTCAATGGGGGAAGGTGCAGGGCCAAAGTATGTCCTCCCCTGTTCCCTGGCTAGTGTCACAAACTGGGGTCTTCCTTGGTTGCAGTGGATGACCATGATGTCTTCTGTGTCTTGTCATGCCCTTCACTATCCATGGAATGTTCTAGAACTGCCTTCCTGGCCGTTGGATGTCATTGTAGATCTCACCCACCCAGTCCGCCAGAGCTGGCTTCACATGCTGGGACAGGCATGTCCCTATCTCAGCAGGGTGCTGGCTACCCTCACCTGGTTTATCCCACCTGTCAAAGCGGTGTACCAGGGTGTGGCTGCTGTCACATGCAAACAGCTACCTGGAGCCACAGGTCAGAGCTGAGAGTCCAGTGAGGCCCAAAGGTGAGTGAGCTGCCCCAGAATGGACATGACAAACCCCTTCACCATAGGTGCTACCCCTCCCTGGACACTCCAGATACTTGCAAGGTATTAGGAAGCTTACAGAAATTTGTAGGTGGTAACAGTATAAGATCCCTTTGCTCTGTGCTGCTCAGAAAGCAGTCTGTTCCAGTAATGTTGGAACCGTAAGCTGATAAGCTGATAAATCGTTCCTTAAGGTTGTTATAGCTGAGGGTGGAAATGGGGACAAGTTCCCACTACCTATTAAAAACTCACAATGACACGCACCTCAAGTAGCCTCTGACAACCAAGTCCAACTCCTGGCCTTCATGTGTAGCTTAGCTACTATCCCAGTGGAACGGTTTCTACTAACAGGAGAAGGTGCAAAGGTGGGCTACTGATGCCTTAAAATCAGTCGCTTCAGGCAGACAAGGCTGGTCAGCTGTGGTTGGAAGCTC
This sequence comes from Mobula birostris, assembly GCF_030028105.1. Classification (NCBI taxonomy): domain Eukaryota; kingdom Metazoa; phylum Chordata; class Chondrichthyes; order Myliobatiformes; family Myliobatidae; genus Mobula; species Mobula birostris. Next base: position 84,950,628 of record NC_092374.1, on the reverse strand, counting down.
ATCTAGGAGAAGGGAAACTCTGATCTCAAACCTCCTCTGCCTTGCCGCTGTACCCACTCATGGGGAAGGCTTCGGGAGTAATCCCCGAGGAAAAATCTGGAGCGTTGAGTTCAGTGCTGACTGGCAACTCCTGGTGCCAAACTGTATTGGTCCCTGCTGTTCCTTTGGGTTCATCAGCTGCGTGGAGAGGGGGAGCTTGTTACATAGGACACAGCTTGCTCTCTGTATCATACTGCCCAGGCTTGCATATCTAGACAGCTAGGGTGCAGCATCCATGGTTGTCTCTGACAGCAGAGCTCTCAGAGAAGCTGACTTGTGTTAGTGAGACAAGTTCCACCAGTGTGGCCTTTTAGGTGGTCTTGGTTGTGGGAATGCCATCAAGAATACAGATGAAATTCTTTCCTTGATTCTGCATCATGCTCTGAGGGGGTGGAATCTTTCCCACACTCCCTGTGACTGGTCAGGATGGCACTGAGCTGCAGCCTCCATTGAGGTCATGCTCAGAGTAAGTTGATTTTTAGGTTCATAGGGTTTGTTTTGGGGACAGAGTTTGGAGTTGCAGGTTAGGTTAGGTTTTAGGGACAGTGACGCGGTGGAGTTAGAGGTTAGGTTTGAGTCCAAGGGCAGTAATGCTCTAGACCAGGGGTTCCCGACCTTTTTTATGCCATGGACCAATACCATTAAGCAAGGGGTCTGTGGACTCCAGGTTGGAAACCCCTGTTGTAGAGACTGTTGTGTGTGAAAATCCCACGAGATCAGCAGTTTCTGAGATACTCAAATCACTCCATCTGGCACCAACAATCATTCCACTGTCGAAGTCACTTAGGTCACATTTCTTCCCCATCCTGATGTTTGGTCTGAACAACAACTGAACCTCTTGACCATACCTGCAAGCTTCTATGCATCGAGTTGCTGCCACACGATTGGCTGATTAGATGTTTGCATTAACGAGGAGTACAGTTGCACCTAATAAATTGGTCACTGAATGTAGTTTTTCATAAATTCTATTGTATTTCTTTATTTTCCTGTAAATGTCTGCAAGAAAACAAATCTCAAGGATGTTGGGCCAGAAAGCTCTGTGGACAAAGACCAACGAGGACAAGGGCAGATATGACCCCCAGGTCAGCAGGTCCTAGGATCGGAGATCTGTGCGGGCAGGAGGTAGGAGTCGTGGGATCGATACCGAATTGGCGAGACTGGAAATTGAGACCCGACGGCTGAAACCATGGGTCCGCGAATCTGTGAATCCACTAGGGAAGCTGGAGGCCGGACATCTGCAAGTCTACTGGCCATTGGAGGCATGTCCTGTCTGCGTGTGTGAGTAGGCGGGGGAGGAAAGAAAGGGGCCTCACTTGCTGTTGTTGTTGCTTGTGTTGTTTTGCTGAGGATTGTGGGCATGTTATGTTGGCGCTGGAATGTATGGCGACACTCGAGGGCTGCCCCGTTATTATTGGTTACCAGTATTTTACCTGTAGCTGCAGCAGTAGACTCCCAGTCCGATGACAACGATGAGCAGTACGGCCAGTGGGACAAGAACGGCAATGAGGATCACTTGAGAGTCATGGTCTGGCAAAAGAAAGTCATAAGTGAATGACCTTAACCTCTTCCACTGGTCTCAGCACGAGTGTGAGCACTATTTACATCTCCAGCTTACTGGATTCTGTCTACACAGCCAGCCTGTAACCAAATTTCCCACTTACTCCCTTGGCATGTTCGGACTTGACAATTTAAACATCTTGAGTAACACGCACAAAATGCTGGAGGAACTCAGCAGGTCAGGCAGCATCTCTGGAGAGGAATAAACAGCCGACATTTCGGGCCAAGACGCTTCATCAGGCTTGGAAATGGAGTGGGGTGGGGGGGGGGTGTGGTAAAAGCCAGAATTAAAAGGTAGAGGAAGGGGAACGAGTACAAGCTGGAAGGTGATGGGTGAAGCCAGGTGAGGGAGAAGGTGAGTGGGGAAGGAGGGTGGAATGAAGTGAGAGCTGGGAGGTGACAGGTGGAAGGGCTGAAGAAGAAAGAATCTGATAGGAGAGGAAAGTGGAGCATGGGAGAAAGGGAATGAGGGTAGGCACCAGAGGGAGGTGATGGGCAGGAGAGGTGAAGAGAAGGGGGTAAGAGAGGTGCCAGAATGGGGAATAGAAATAGGGAGAAGGTGGAGGGGGAGAAATTATCGGAAGTTAGAGAAATTGATGCTCCTCCAACCTGTTTGAACTCATCATAGCAGTAGAGGAGACAATGGACAGACATGTCAGAATGTGAATGAGGGCACTTTCAGGTTGGAGGAGCAACACCTCATATTCCATCTGGGTAGCCTCCAATCTGTCAGCATGACTGTCACTTTCTCCTTCTGGCAACTCCCTCCTCCTTATGTCTTTATCCATTCCCCATTCTGGCTTCCCTCTTACCCCTTCTCTTCTCCTCCTTCCTTACATCTCTCTGATACCCCTCCCCTTTCTCTCATGGTCCACTCTCTCCTCCTATCAGATCCCTTCTTCTTTAGTCCTTCATCTCATCCACCTATCACCCTGCAGCTTCTCACTTCATCATGTCCCCTACCCACCCACCATCCCCCTCACCTAACATCTGCCAGCTTGTATTCCATAAAACCAGAAAACGTAGGAGCAGAATTAAGCCATTCGGCCCACGGAGTCTGCTTCACCATTTCCCTCTTAACTCCATTCCCCTTCCTTCTCCTCATAACCTTTCATGCCTTGACTAACCAGGAACCTATCAACTTCTGCCTTAAATGCTCCCAGTGTCCTGGCCTCCACAGCCGCCTGTGGAAATGAAATCCACAAATTCACCACCCTCCAGCTAAAGAAACTCGTCTTCATCTCTGTCCTAAAGGGATGTCTCTGTTTTGAGGTTGTGCCCTCTGGTTGCAGACTCCCTCGCCAAAGGACACAACCACTCCACATCCACTCTATCAAGGCCTTTCAGTATTCAATAGCTTTCAATGAGATCCCACCCTCTCCCCCATTCTTCTAGATTCCAGCGAGTACAGGCCTAGAGCCTTCAATCACTACTCATATGATAACGTTCCCCTTCCTTTCCAGTTCTAACGAAGTGTCTTGGCCCAAGACATCGATGACTGTTTAGTCCTCTCCATAGATGCTGCCTGATCTGCTGAATTCTTCCAGCACTTAATGTGTGTTGCCTTGATTGTAAAATTGCATTCTTGTCTTCAGATCACTCCATACCCACTATCTTCTCCGGCCCTAAATCTACAGGTGATACCTGTGCTCCTTATTTGTAGACTCTTGAGCTGCCTGGAGATCCACCTCACTCTATTCCACATCCACTCTCTCAAACGCTGAAAGGCCTCGATGGAGTGGATGTGGAGAGGATGTTTCTTATGGTGGAGGAGTCTAAGACCAGAGGACACAGCCTCAGAATAGAGGGACGTCCATTTAGAATGGAGATGAGGAGGAATTTCTTTAGCCAGAGAGTGGTGAATCTATGGAATCCATTGCCACAGACAGCTGTGGAGGCCAAATCACTGGGTATATTTAAGGCAGAGGTTGATAGATTCTTGATTAGTCCGGGCCTGAGAGGGAAAATGGATCAGCCATGATGAAGTGGTGGAGCAGACTCGATGAGCCAAATGGCCTAATTCTGCTCCTATATCTTATGGTCTTATTGTAATCACTAGTAATAGTGGTATACACAACCAATGCGTCAAGATTTAGAATTCCTTCCAGAAACCTCTCTATGTGTCTGAAAACCTACCTCTCTGACCAAACCTTTGGTCATCAGTCATGTTATCTCCTGATATGTCCAAGTACCAAGTGTTGTGTGTAAAGCTCTCAGGGTGCATTGTGCGTGGGCATTTTGCTCTGTTTTGAGCATAATACAAAGCAGGCTCCTATTTATCCAAAGGAAGAGAATGAGAGATAGAGAAAAGGGACAGGGAAGAGAGATTCAGAAAGTCTTGACACAGTGTGAGAGACAGTTTCAGAAACGCAGAGTGAAAAGTAATCATGAAAACGTGCAGAGAGAATGAGGATGGGGGGCAGAGGGAGTGAGGATGAGGAGGCAGAGAGAGCGAGGATGAAGGGGGCAGAGAGAGCGAGGATGAGGAGGATGAGGAGGCAGAGAGAGCAAGGATGGGGACAGAGAGAGCGAGGATGGGGACAGAGAGAGCGAGGATGAGGAGGCAGAGAGAGCGAGGAAGAGGGGGGTAGAGAGAGCGAGGAAGAGGGGGGTAGAGAAAGCGAGGATGAGGGGGCAGAGTGAGGATGGGGGCAGAGTGAGGATGGGGGCAGAGAGAGTGAGGATGGGGGCAGAGAGAGTGAGGAAGAGGGGGCAGAGAGAGCGAGGATGAGGGAGCAGAGAGAGCGAGGATGAGGTAGCAGAGAGAGCGAGGATGAGGTGGCAGAGACAGCGAGGATAAGGTGGCAGAGACAGCGAGGATGAGGGGGCAGAGAGAGTGAGGATGAGGGGGCAGAGAGAGTGAGGAAGAGAGGAGTAGAGACAGCAAGAGAGTGGCAGAAAGTGAGGAAGAGGGGGGCACAGAGATCGAGGAAGAGAGGAGCAGAGAGAGTGATGAAGAGAGGGACAGAGAGTGTGAGGAAGAGAGGGACACAGAGAGCAATGAAGAGAGGAGAGAGAACGATGATGAGAGGTGAAGAGAGAATGAGGAAGAGAGGGGCAAAGAGCATGAGGAAGAGGGGTCAGAGAATGTGAGGAAGGGCAGAGAGAGCAAGGAAGAGGGGGACAGAGAGCACAAGAAAGAGAGGAACAGAGAGAGTGAGGAAAAAAGTGGCAGAGAGAGCGAGGGAAGAGGAGGGGGCAGAGAGAATGAGGAAGAGGGGCAGCAAGACAGAAATAGTGAGAACAGAAAATAACTGTTGTGTATTTAATTATTTCAATATTACCATTTGATTAAGCATTCTTATTCATTTAAATAATTAATTATGAGTTTTATGTGTAATGTGTGAATTGTATATGTCATCATGTGACCACATGATAGGTGTGTGCCTCGCTTAAAGTAAGCGAAGTTAGACCCGCATTTCGGACTCCCATATCTTCCTTTGAATTAGTTTAATGTTTTGAAGTTACAAAACGTAATTATAATCATCAGCTGAACCTATTGCTGGGCATCTAAATTTCCAAATTCCAGTCTCAGGATACATAAACGTAATGAATATGAGGGCCAGTGGTTTGATATTTACCAGTGAGCTCCTCTTGCTCTGTCTCGCAGTTCCTGCCGGTGAATCCAGGTTCACACGTGCACGTGTAGCTCTTTCCCGAGGGGACACAAGTTCCTCCATTCTGACAGGGGTAGGCTAGGCATGGCCCATCTAAGGAAGAGGGAAGACAAAGAGGTTAGTGAGAACCAGTGAGGTGTTCTATCTGCTGGTTCTTTGGACAATTCCCATGTTAGGCAATGTGCCTGGTAACCCAAGAACCATTATCCGAGTCGAGCCATTGAGTCCAAAAGTCAAGATACTACGTTGCACCTTTATAAAGCTCTGGTTAGGCCACATCTAGATTATTGTGCACAGTTCTGGTCACCCCACTGTAGGAAGAATGTTGAGGCTTTGGAGAGGGTGCAGAAAAGGTTTAGCAGGATACTGCCTGGTTTAGAGGAAATGTGCTATCATGACAGGCTGGATAAACTTCGGCTGATTTCTCTGGAGTATTGGAGGCTGAAGGGAGATCTGATAGTGGTTCTAGAGATTATGAGAGGATCAGACAGAGTAGACAGGGAGTGACTGTATCCCAGGGTAGAAATGTCTAATATCAGAGGGCTTGCATTGAAGGTGAGAGAGAGTAGGTTCAAGGGGGATGTGAGGGGCAAGTTTTCACTCAGAGAGTGGTGGATGTTTGGAATGCACTGCCTGGTATGGTGGTAGAGGCAAATACATTAAAGGCTTTTAAGAGACGTTTGGACAGGCACATGGATGTGAGGAAGATGGAGGGATATAGACATGGTGTAGGTAGAAGGGATTCATTTCGGTGCTTTTTAGCTGGTTTGGCACAACATTGTGGGCAAAGGGTCTGTTCCTGTGCTGTGCTGTTTTATGTTCTATGTTCTAATCAGGCCCAAATAATTTCAGAGCTATCACTCTCGTTGGTCTCTTGGATAGGCCCAAACCAAGGGTCCAATGATCAGGGTTAAGCAGAGTAAAGATCTCTCTGCACTGTCCCCAGCACTCCTAGGGCTACAACACTTAACACTAGACACACCCATCCCCAATCAGTATGAACCACCTACAGAGTCTGGAGCTGGAGATAGAGAATTTGCTTGGTCTAATTTACTTCTGCTGAGGGGGAAAAGGCAAGGAAGCAATTTTAGAGTCATAGGAAAGTACAGCACAGAAACAGGCCCTTTAGCCCATCTGATCCCTGCCGAAACCATTTAAACTGGCTACCCCCGTTGATCTGCACCGGGATACCTCCCTATCTACGTATCTATCCAAACTTCTCTTAAATGTTGAAATGGAGCTTGCATGCACCACTTGTGCTTGCATCTCATTCCATACTCTCACGACTCTGAGTGAAGAGGTTTCCCCTCATGTTCCCCCTAAACTTTTCACTTTTCACCCTTAAACCATGACCTCTAGCTGTACTCTCACCAACCTCAGTGGAAAAAGCCTGCTGGAATTTACCCTATCTATACCCCTCATAATTTTGTATACCTCTATCAAATCTCCTATGTTCCAATCTTCTATATTTCAAGGAATAAAGTCTGAAACTATTCAATCTTTCCTTATAACTCAGGTCCTCCAGTCCTGGCAACATCCTTGTAAATTTTCTCTGTACTCTTTCAACCTTATTTACGTCTTTCGTGAATCTTGGACTTGATCAGTGTTATAACAATGCTTTACCAGAGGTCTTACCAGTTTCCTAATGGTAGAACATAATCACCTTAGTCTATTCAATTCCCTGAATAACAAGGGCCAATGTCCATCCCATATACCTTCCTAACTGTGTTGGCCACCTAAAAGGCCACTTTCAAGGAAACATGGGCTCCAGGGTCCTTCAGTTCCTCAATAATTCTCCAGCCACTATCATTCATGGTCCCCTTTATTACAGCTTCCAGAATGCATCACTTCATTTTTTTTTTAGTTTAAACTCCATCAGTGATTTTTCAGCCCAATTCACCAAAGCATCTATATCTTTCTGCAGCTTAAGACTATAAGACCATAAGATATAGGAGCAGAATTAGGCCATTTGGCCCATCGAGTCTGCTCCACCACTTCATCATGGCTGATCCATTTTCCCTCTCAGCCCCAATCTCCTGCCTTCTCCCCGTATTCCTTCAAACCCTGACCAATCAAGAATCTATCAACCTCTGCCTTAAATATACCCAATGATTTGGCCTCCACAGCCAAGTGTGCAACAAATTCCACAGATTCACCACTCTCTGGCTCAAGAAATTCCTCCTCATCTCTGTTCTAAATGACGTCCGTCTATTCTGAGTCTGTGTCTTCTGGTCTTAGACTCCTCCACCATAGGGAACATCCTCTCTACATCCTCTCAAGCAGGTAGATTGGGAAAATCAGGTTGGTGCTGGATTCCAGGAGGGGGAATTTCTAGAGTGCCTACAAGATGGCTTTTTAAAGCAGCTTATGGTTGAGCTCACTAGGGGATCAGCTATTCCGGATTGGATGTTGTGCAATGAACCAGAATTGATTAGAGAGCTTACGGTAAAAGCATCCTTAGGGGCAAATGATCATAATATGAATGCACCCCTGTGGAAGTGGTGGAGCAGACTCAATGGGCTGAATGGCCTAATTCTGCTCCTATATCTTTTGGTCTTGTGGTCTAAGTGAGGCCTCAGCAGTGTTTTATAAAGCCACAATATTGCATCCTTGCTTTTATATTCTAGTTCTCCCGAAATGAATGCGAACATCGCATTTGCCTTCCTCACCACCGGCGCAACCTGTAAAGACTACCTTCCACACAAACACCTCCATTAATCTTTGTGACATTCACAAACTTTCTGATCATGCTTCCAACATGTATAACAAACAGCAAAGGTCAGGTCCCAGAACTGATCCTTGTGGTACCCCACTAGTCACTGGCATCCAACAGTACAACTCACTGGCTCCTATTGGCAAGACAAGTTTGAATCCAATTTTCCATTGTGCTGTATCCCAGAACTAAAGATGCACCAGAGGGCGACTTCTTTGAGTTCATCTGTGAAACAGTTTAAATTTGTTTCTTCTCTTTAATGTCACTTCTCTCCTTTTCAAGGTGGCTGGGGTCCTGTTGGAGTCCATGGTCTACAGCTGCATTCAAATGCCGTTTGTCATAGTTATGAGTTCCTGCTCTCGGAACTCACCAAGCGGCCTGGAAGACGTGTGCCTTTGGGGTATGGCCCTGCGTCCCTGTGGACAACCTGATTCCTTGCTGGTGTCACCAATGGAAGTGTTACGAAAGGGTTTGTGGAACATCGAGACAGCAGTGCACACCGCTGTCGAAATAAGTGACACTGCAGACTGTAACACTGAAACAGCAAGCTGTTTGTCCCCCTCACGCCGTGGCAGAAGTGACACCTGGTCTCTCCCTCACTAGAGATGTTGAAATATTGGGATGAACAGTGTTTTTTTGATGGACTCTAGATCATAGGCTCTTTGGGGGGGGGCACTTTGCTATTGCTTGCATCAGGGTGGTGGGGGCTGATTTTTTGCTGAGGCAGGTGGAAGGAGGGGGAGGGGGAGGGTTGATGTTTTTGCTGTTGCTTGTGTGTGGGGGAGGGGGGACTTTGGAGTTCTAATGTTTCCCTGTCATTCATTCTTTAGGGTTTTTCTCTCTGTTTCATGGCCGTCTGTGAAGAGTAAGAATATCACGTTGTATATTGTATACATTCTCTGATATTAAATGAAACCTTTGAACTAACCTCTTGAACTGGTTTCCCATGCTGGAACCTTATCAAATGCTCTATTAATGTCTGTGTGTATTATATCTAATAGCCAGCCCTCATTGATGCTTTGTTTTCTTGTTAAAGAATTCTATCAATATGGTCAGATGGATTTACCCTTGACAAAATCCCTTGTTATCTATTTCTGACCTGTCCCTGCCTTTCCACATGATCATTAGTCCGCTACTTTTCCAGCATCTCCACTACCACTGGTGTTAGGCTCACAGGGCGATAGTTACTAGGCTTATCTATAGCAACACACAGAAAATGCTGGAGGAACTCAGCAGGTCAGGCAGCATCTATGGAAAAGAGTTCAGTTGATGTTTTGGGCCAAGACTCTTTATCCGGACTGGAAAGGAAGGGGGAAGATGCTAGAATAAAAAGGTGCGGGGGGGGGAGGAGGGGAAGGGAGGATAGCTCGTTGGTAGATGAAGCCAGGTGGATGGGAAAGGTAAAGGGCTGGAGAAGAAGGAATCTGTTAGGGGAGGATCTGGAAGCTTTTCCATGCCACCTTTCTTGAAAAGGGGACCATGTGTACTGTCCTCCGGTCATCTGTTAGCTCACTTGTGCCCAGTGGAAATTTAAAATATCTCAGCTACAGTGGCAGCAGTCTCTTCTCTTGCCTTGTGCATTGGTATTAGTGATAATTCTAATTACTACTTATTTATTTATTATGTATTCTCTTTCTTTTTATATTTGTACAGTGTGCTGTCTTTTGCACATTAGTTATTTGTCTATCCTGCTGGGTGCAGTCTTTACTGATTCTATTGTGTTTCTTGTATTTACTGTGAATGCCGACAAGAAAATGAATTGTAGGATTGTATATGATGACATATATAGAATGCGCTTTGATAATAATTTATTTTGAACTTTGAACTTTAATTCTGCTAACTAGAGCATGCATTTATTGATCGCACAAGTGGTGCATACAAGCTCGGATTCAATGTTTAAGATAAGTTTGGATAGGTACATGGAAGGGAGGGGTATGGTCGCGGTACAGCTTGATGGGAGTAGGCAGTTTAAATAGCTCGGCCTGTTTCTGTGCTGTACTTTTCTATGACTCTATGTGATCGCCTTTGTAAAGTAGAAACCAACATGCCTAATGTGCAAAAAAAAGATCCCATAATTCCCCAGACCTTTTCTGATTGGCTGCCGGTGAATAGTAGTGTTCCATGGGGTTTTGTTTTGGGACCGCATCCTCATATGAAGTATGTCAATGATTTGGATGACAGAATCAATGGCTTTGTGGCCAAGTTTGTGGACAATATGAAGATAGGTGGAGGGGCAGGTAGTTCAGAGGAAGTAATGAGGGTACAGAAGCACTTAGACAGATTAGGAGAATAGGCAAAGAAGTGGCAATGGAATACGGTGTCGGAAAGCACAGAAGGAATAAAAGCGTAGACTATTTACTAAATGGGGAGAAAGTTCAAAAATCTGAGGTGCAAAGGGATTTGGGAATCTTCATGCAGGATTCACTAATTGTTAATTTGCAGGTTGAGTCCGTGATGAGGAAGACAAATGCGGTGTTAGCATTCATTTTGAGAAGACGAGAATATAAGAGCAATGTTGTAATGCTGAGGCTTTATAAGGCACTGGTGAGGCCTCACTTGAAGTACTGTGAACAGTTTTGGGTCCCTTTTCTAAGAAAGCGTGTGAATGAGAGGGTTCAAAGGATGTTCACGAAAATGATTCCAGGAATGAAAGGCTTATCATATGAGGTGTGATTGACGGCTCAGGGCCTTTACTCAGTGGAAAATGGAAGAATTGGGTGCGGGGGGGGGGGGGAATTTCAGTGAAATTTACCAAACGTTGAAAGGCCTAGATAAATTGGATGTGAAGAGGATGTTTCCTTTGGTGGAGGAGTCTAAGATCAGGGGGCACAATCTCAGAATTGAGGAACATCCATTTACAATGGAGATGAGGAGGAATTTCTTGAGCTAGAGAGTGGTGAATCTGTGGAATTCGTTGCCACAGGTGGCTGTAGAGGCCAGGTCATTGGGAATATTTAAGGCAGAAGTTGGTAGGTCCTTGATTAGTCAGGGCATGAAGGGATTCGGGGAGAAGTCAGGAGAATGAGATTGAGAGAGAAATGGATCAGCCATGATGAAATTGCAGAGCAGACCAGATGGGTTGTGTGGCCTCATGTATAATTCTTACTGTAATTTATAGTTTTTTTTAATGTATTGCACTTTTAAATGTATTCAGGAAAATTCTGTTCAGTAACGCATGGGATGCCTCACCACTCCCACCCTGTGGCCGCCTGCCCCTTGCCCATCTGCACTGTACCTGTGAAGCAGCCAAATGTGAAGTTGTAGACGGTGCAGACTTGGTCTGTTACGCACTGTGTGGGTTCACACTGGACAGTCTGTGTGTTGCCGCAGACGCAGTCCTGTTGGCAATCACCCAGGAGGAAGTGTTCCTGCAGCTGTGGGAAACAAAAGAGGGAAGCAGTTAAAGGCACCTCAAGGTGTATACACCAACCAGGAGGGATTTCCCAAAGGGAGACTCTTGAAAATGATGCCCGGGGGAAGAGTGGACCCCAAAACAATATACAGGCCAGTGTATGGACCTTAAAACCTGGATGGAGGAGTGGGTGATGGAAAAAAGGGCCTCCGCTTCAGGAATGGAGCAAGGTTGAAGAGAGTACATTATCGGCCTTGCTTATGCAGGGCATTAACCAGAATGTGGATGGTGTCACAGGGATGAAGGCTACTGGCAAATCACCTGGATTGACCAGGATCATTTCATAGAGTGGAAATGCACAGGAGAAGACCATGGTGCCTTAATTCACTCTGAAAGATATCTACAGCCTATTGCCTCCACATTTTTCTCTCTTTCTTTTGGTTGCAGGCCTCTGAGAGCGCATGTGTTTTGTCTTAGCAGCCCAGTTAGAGGCATAGAGTCTAAAACTACAGCACAGAAACAGGCCTTTTGGCCCATCTAGTCTGTGTGGCACCATTTAAACTGCCTACTCTCATTGATCTGCACTGGGACCATGGCCCTTCATATCCCTACTATCCATGTACCTATCCAAACTTCTCTTAAACGTTGAAATCAAATTAGCACCCACCACTTGCGCTGGTAGCTCATTCCACATTCTCACCACCCTCTGAGTGAATATGTTTCCCCTCATATTCCCCCTAAACTTTTCAACTTTCACCCTTAACCCATGACCTCCAGTTGTAGTCCCACCCAGCCTCAGTGGTTTAAGCCTGCTTTCACTTACCCTAACTATACATTTTATAATTTTATATACCTCTATAAAATCTCCCCTCAATCTTCTACGTTGCAAGGAATAAAGTCCTATTCAATCTTTCCCTATAACACAGGTCCCCCAGACCCAGCAACATCCATGTAAATATTTTCTATCCTCTTTTAATCTTAGATACGTGACCAGAACTGCACACAATACTCCAAATTAGGCCTCACCAATGTCTTGTACAACTTCAACATAACCTTCCATCTCCTGTACTCAATACTTAGATTGAAGGTCAATGTGCCAAAAGCTCTCTTTATGACCCTATCTACCTGCGACGCCACTTTCAATGAATTATGGACCTGTATTCCCAGATCCCTTTGTTCTACCACACTCCTCAGTGCCCTACCATTCACTGTGTAAGACCTACCCTGGTTGTTTCTACCAAAGTGTAATGCCTCACCGTTGCCTGCTTTAAATTCCATCTGCCATTTTTCAGCCCATTTTTATAACACATAGTTACAACAGTGCAAAGCAATACCGGTTCAGCTCCTGCTACAAGCCACGATAGTCTTCCTCACTGTCCACTACACCCCCCAATCTTGCTGTTATCGGCAGGAGGAGAAGATGGCGACGCGACGCAGCGCACGCAGCCTCTCCGGTGATGAATATCTGTAATCTGTTAAGTAGGGTGCCGTGCACAATTCTGATTTGATGGAGGCAGGCGTGAGAGCACGGAGGAACATCTGGAAAAACTTCTGAAATGCCTTTTTCACTGCCGCCGCAACTGTGTGATCCGAAATCTCCGGAGGGGAAGGCCTCAAATCCTTGACTTTGCCTGTTGCTTGGTGACCAGGGCCGGGGTCAAAGTGCTCGGCAGAGATGGTGCTCAGTGTCTGAGGCTCGAAGTTTTTGGACAGATTCAGAGTTGGACTGTGGTTGGGTGCTTCCAGGATGCTGCATCGGCAAGTTTGTGGCGCTGGAAGCTCATGGCAGGGAGAGTTTCTCCCTTCTACTGTCTGCGTGAGATGTTGGGCTATCAGGACTTTGAGACATTTTTTTTTACCGTGCCCATGGTCTGCTCTTATCAAATTACGGTATTGCTTTGCACTGTTGTAACTATGTGTTATAATTATGTGGTTTTTGTCAGTTTTAGTCTTGGTCTGTCTTGTGTTTCTGTGATATCATACTGGAGGAACATTTTTTAATGTATGCATTTCTAAATGGCAATATATGAGGACTGAGTGTCCTCATAATTTAATCTGCAAATTTGCTGATGCAGTTACCCACATTATCATCCAGATCATTGATATAGATGTTAAACAACAATGGACCTAATAAAGGTTTGTAGCTCCACACTGTAATTTGCCCAGTGGGTACCATTACTAATATGATTCAGTAATAATGTTTAATCGTACAAAAGCAACACACACAAAATGCTGGAGGAACTCAGCAGGTCAGGCAGCATCTGTGGAAATGAATAAACAGTTGATGTTTTGGGCTGAGACCCTTCTTCAGGACTGGAGGAGTGTGAGGTGGAAACTTGGTCACCAGAAGGAGAAATTGATATTCATACCATCAGGTTGGAGGCTACCCAGTTGGAATATAAGATCGCCCTGAGGGTGATCTCATCTTGGCACAAGAGGCGGCCACGGAACGACACATTGGAATGGGAGTGGGAGAAGGAGTTAAAATGTCTGGCCACTGGGAAGTCCCGCTTGTGGTATATGATGTGGAGGCACTTGAAGCGTTCCCTCAATTTACGATGCGTAATTACACTACTCCGTTGGCGTTGGTGCTCCGTCTATACGTAACCGTTCCTACTGAATTTGCTTCCATTGCCTTGTTCAGCAGAAATTTCCAGATCATCACAACTTGCTGTATTAACTTTATTTTTGCCATGTTATTTTTTAAAAGTCAATTAGCTCAAATACGTGGTCTCACCCTGTCCCATACAAACAACCGGAGTTTAGGACACCAGTCCTGTCCCTTAACAACTATTCAGTGGGGCCCAGTAAGTCCAGTATTTCAGGTTCCTGTCTGTGTTTTGTGCTGCAAGGGGCTGAAACATCTACTGCTCATATAGTTCAGTGGCCAAATTTAATTTCAGAGAAGGCATATACAACCTGAAATTTGTACTCTTCACAGACATCCACGAAACAAGAAACCCATAGAATGAATGGAAGAAACATCAGAACCTCAAGGTCCCTTCGTTCCCCCCCCACTTGCGCCAGCAGAAGCACTGACCCCCCCCCCACCTCACCACGGAAGCAGCAACAAAAGCACCCCACCTCTAAAGAGTCCATCAAAAACTACTGTCCATCCCAGCACATCGGTATCTCTGACAGGCTCTCTCTCTCTCTCTCCGTCAAGGGGGAGAGAGGCAATTCCTGCAAAAGTGAGAGTGGAGACCTGCATCTCACTGTTCCAATGCTACAATCTTCAGCGTTGCTTCTCCGAGCATCCCCAACCCCATCTCGGGGACCGACAGGCTTGAGGGAGATAAGAGGTATAGATAGATAGATGTTGCTCTCCTGCAACAACGAGAGTGAAGACCAGCATCTTGCTGTTCTGATGTTACAATCTTCCGCATCACTGTTTATTCCCCTCCACGGAGGCTGCCTGACCTGCTGAGTTCCTCCAGCATTTTGTGTGTGTCGCTCATTGTAAGAGGTGAGCCTGCCATTTCCAGGCAGGAAGAAAATTCTCTCTGAACAGCTGATGGGAGAGAGCAGACACGATACCAACCTTGTAATATTTGTTGTGGAAGGTGCAGCCGCACTCATTGAATGGCACGCACTCGGAGCCGCTGAGTACAAAGCCCCGATCACACTCACACCCTTCCAGGCAGGGCAAGGAGCATTTGGAGGGAGCAGAGAGATCAGCACAGGTAGACGGACATGTGGCCATGCAGGGCTTGTATGTACTCTTTGGAGGGCACTTCATACCTACATGAGACAAAGTCAAGCGTGGGACTGATCAGTAACTATACAAAGGCAGTGAGTGCAAAAATCTTGTGCTGTGCAATTTTTTGCCCAGTGACAATAACATGTGCGCACTGAATAACTTCTTCAATAAAAACAGTATAAATAAGCCAGTTCTAAAACCTGCAGACAAATCATCCCAAACTCCACGTTGCCAACACCATCTGCATCAGAAACAGGAAAAGGAAATGCGGTTGTGTACGATCATGAAGTATACTTAACACATCAACGAGGCAGAGGGAGACAACCTGTTGTGCGCATTTTAAATTCCTTTGTGCACTAGTAGCAAAAAATGTGTGAATGCTTATACACACACTTTTGAGGGAACATTGTTGGTAAGGAAAACAAAACTGATGTGAAGATTATTTTTAGGTAGTTAGGGTCTGGATTTCTCTGCTTGGAAAAGCAAAGTCAACTGTGGCAATCAAAAGAAAAATGCATAAAAGCATGGCTGTGTGGAGAAGGCAAAGACGTGCAATTTACTGGACTGTTCTTACACAAGACCTACTATAACATGACAGGCTGAACGGCCTCTTTCCATGCTATAAACTTTCTGCAGTTCTGTTAGGAATCAACCACATTAGTGGATCTGAAGTCATAAAGGTACAGTGGATTCTGTTTAATTAGGCTATCGGTTAATCAGGGCAGCCGATTATTTGGGACAACTCTCAAAGAACAAAAACTAATTGAGAAAATAGCCGGGATTCCCACAATTTATTTGGTTCACGATGCCACTTAATTGGGACAGAAGACTGTTGCCAAACAGTTTCTAACTAGTCATTTGCTCATGTGTCCAAAAAGCAATGATTTTTGTCTCCTCCTCCTTCCCTTTCTCCTATGGTTCACTCTCCTCTCCTGCCCTTTATCTTTCCCACCTATTTGGCTTCACCTATCACCTTCCAGCTAGCCTCTTTCACTTCCCTCCACCGTTTTATTCTGCATATTCACCCCTCCTTTCCAGTCCTGAAGAAGCGTTGTGGCCCGAAACGTCAACTGTTTATTTATTTCCACGGATGCTGCCTAACCTACTGAGTTCCTCCAGTATTTTGTGTGTCATTTTTGTTGCTGATAGTTGGTGAGAAATAAGCAGTAAGACAATTCAGAACTGTTTTGGTCACTGGGGTTTCTAACATTCAGGCTTGGAGATGCCATAAATGGCTGGGAGTAAAAATGAAATGATTTCACTACTTCAACAAATTAGAAACTATGAAGAATTTTAAGATATCAACAATTATCTTGAATGCTACAATGAAAATGAAGATTTGAAGGATCCAATCATCGAAATAATTGTATGAAGGCAGTCCATTATCTGCTCTAGATGTCTGTGCTGATTTTGTTCATTTACTGTCAATCAAAAGAACACGGCAGTGTACACTGGATGAATTCCTCCTTCGATAACTGTTAGGAACTAATACAGTTTTATAGTACTATAGATGCATTGGTAGTGTTCTAATTTGTTCTGTGTTTTATTTAAATACATAATTTGCTACTCAGTTAAACTGTACTTTGTCTTCCTTATATCTTTTTAAACTATCTCCATGAAACTTTGGCTAATTGGGCCAAAATGTACTGCTCCCAATTAAGCGGAATCCACTGTATTTCCTTTTCTGAAGGATATTAGTGAACGTGATGGGATTTTTATAATCATCACAGCTGATAATTATTCCAGATCTATTTAATTAATTTAATATTCCTTGTTGCTGCAGTGGAATCCAGTGCAAGTCTTCAGATCTCTGGATCTCACTGCTGCTGGAGAAAGGTGCAGGAGTCTTGTGTCTTGGGCAAGGTTTGTTCAGAGCAGCTTGTAGATTGGACTCGTTTTTAGAGAACTCTGCAATTCATGTTATATGTGTTTCTGCTTTCTGATTACAACTTTTTTTTTGCTATATCATGTGATTTTAATCGGGGCGGACTGGCTCTGCGGCTTGCAGTCAACAAACAGCACAGTGTTAAATTAAACTGAACTACACAGAGCTTTCCTAAACTGTTTCGTGGACGCTGTAGTTTGATGTTTTTTTTCTTTGAACGGATTCCATGGTGTTTCTTTGTTTCGTGACTGTCTGTGGAGAAGATGAATCTCAGGGTTGTATACTACATGCATACTTTGTTAATAAGTGCACTTTGAATCTCTGAATATTGGTTCAATAAGAAAACAGCAGTGGTATCTAATGATGCCAAAGCAATCATATGGAATGGGAGGATGAGAAGGGTTACTAAAGTGCGTCTCAGTATTCTGTTATTTCTCAAGAATACTTCCCAAATATAGAGCATAGATGTGCTCATTGGTTGAGAGGACTTTACCTGTGAAGTGTTAGAAGGCGTAATTCACTAAGGGAAAAGATTAGGGCTGGCATCCAATGCCTTACTTACTGCACCCAGTCTGTTGTCTCCATTTGGTGAGTCGCACTCCCTGCTCCTGGCAGTTCACTGAATAGTCGTCAAAGTTAACGCACAGCAGTTCGGTGTTGTTGTAGAAAGCACACAGATCAAACAGGCAGTTCCTGCAGGGTAGACAAAGAAAGTGCAAAGTCAGATTCCCATTCTTTCTTATATCTCTCCGTCTACTGAAGAACCTCCCTCTAAAGGCCATTTCTTACCCTGACCAATGCTTAAAGTTGCTGGGATGAGGGATCTCTAGCTCAGCCCTTTCAACACAAATACGACTCTCTCAGTAATCTCATTATCTCAAGGGTCCTCACTTAGTGTCAGAGTAATACAACGTGGAAACATGTCCTTTCAGGCCATCTGGTCCATGCCTATTTCAGCATCCTCCCTGATCATTCCAGTTGTTTGCGTTCGGGCCATAGCCCTCCAAGTCTCTCCCTTCCATGTATCTATCCATATGCCTCTTAAATGTTGTAATTGTAACCACATAGAATACTTCCCCGGCAGCTCAATCCACTCTGTGCAAAGAAATTACCTTGCAGGTCTCTTTTAAATTTCTCTCCTCTGATCTTGTATCTGGGCCTCCCCAACTCAGGAGAAAAGACTATGACCATCCATATATACATACCCCTCGTGGTTTTGTGAACTTCAGCAAGGTCATCCCTCAATGGCCCAAATATAGCCTTTGGTTACACTTAGCTTGGTCTGTTGAGAGGGAGGGTACGAAGATGTACCTTGTTATTTTGCCATGCTGGAGGCCGAGGCCCATAGCATGGGGCTTAAGACAACTGGCCCTTCTTCTGAGACTTGGCATGAAGAGGAAGTGTGCTAGGAGAAGGTTGCAGAGCGAGGCACAGATGCAGGTAGTTTGAGGGGATGGCTTATTGCTTCATTATTTTTCTCCCGAGTAGCAATTACATTTAGGGCCATAAAAGTAAACTTTTATTTTTGAAGAGCTGAGAGCAGGGGTTCCCAACCTGGGGTTCATGGTAGGGGTCCATGGCATAGAAAAAAAGGTTGGGAGCCCCTGTCCTGGGGTAGACCTGCAGGACTGACAGCAGCGAACAATTGACTTCCTCCAAGTTAAGAGGGCAACTTGAATGGGACTTCGCAGATGGGAATACTTACTGCTGGTAGCCAGTGGGGTCCACAGTAGAATGGCAGTCTTTGAATGGTCCCTCTGGATTGGACAGGGCTCCACAGTGGTTGGCATTGTTCATGGTGGAGAGCTGCTGGGAGGAGCAGGCACTGGTGGTAAAACCCGAGTCCAGATCGCCCAGTTCACGCCTATTAAAAGAGGAAAACTCTGGTGACGAGGTGAACTCTGCTCCCCGATTCTCTTCTCTCTCGTCTGCCCGAATATTCACGTTGTTGGCCCTCAGTGCATTGATTTAATTGATTAATTGAGATACGGGGTGGAATAGGCCCTTCCGGCCCTTTGAGCCACACAGCCCAGCAATCCCAAGCTCTAACCCTAGCCTAATCACAAGATAATTTACAATGACCAATAAACCTACCAACTGGTATGTCTTTGGGAGGAAACCGGAGCACCCTGAGGAAACCCACACAGTCATGGGGAGAACGTACAAACTCCTTGCAGACAGTGGCAGCAATTGAACCAGGGTTGCTGGTACTGTAAAATGTGGTGCTAACCACTATGCTGCCTGAAGTTAACAGTCCACAAGGAAACCAAAGTCACTTTCCAGGACTTTTCCCCACACCGCCAAACCATCAAATTCCAACACCTGTCTGTTCTTCATGTGACTGTTAATGGGCTATTCAATGAACAGCCAGGTCAGATATGTCATCTGTCTTCCAAAAAACAGTCGCTCGGTGGCAATGCTGAGGACCAATTCTGGCCTCACTTCAAACTTCATCCGCCACCTCTCCTCTGTGCAAAGTTACAAGAGAAAAAATTGGTGGGGCAAAACCCAGTTCTCTGAGTTGAACAGAACTGGCAGGAACCAGTTTGGACTGTGACTGCCACTTCTTGACAATCGACGTTTTTGGCCGAGAACCCTTCATCAGGGCTGGAAAGGGAGAGGGAAGACACCAGAATAAAAAGGTGAGGTGGGGAGGGGAGGGACGATAGCTAGGAAATGACAGCCAGGGAGGAAAGATAAAGGGTTGGGGAGGAAGGAATCTGATAGGAGATGAGAATGGACCATAGGACAAGGGGAAGGAGGAGGGGCACCAGGTGATAGGCAGGTGAGAAGAGGTAAGATGCCAGAGTGGGGAATAAAATGGGGGTGGGGGGGAGGGGGGAAGAATTAGTTTACCAGAAAGAGAAATCAATATTCATGCCATCAAGTTGGAGGCTATCCAGATGGAATATAAGGTCCCCCACCCTGAGGGTGGCCTCATCTTGGCTCAAAAGGAGGCCGTGACTGACACTTTGGAACAGGAATGGGAATGGAATGAGAATGTTTGGCCTCCAGGAAGACACGGTTGTGGTAGATGGTGAGGAGATGCTCAATAAAGCGGCCCCACAATTTATGATTGGCCACCCTTCATTGCCCCTGAGGTGGGTAATGAGATGTCTTCTTGAACCACAGCAGTGTTGTGGGAACCAGCTCTAGTGATGATGGTACAATGTTTCCAAGTGAGGATTACCTATGTTGGGAGGGATACCTGCAGTGTTACATGAATGTGTCTTTGGATGTTGAGATTCAGGTCTTGGTCTGGACTCACTTTCAACTACTTATGTTCTCGAAATTTATTGCTTACTTATTTACTTCATTGTTTCTTTATTTTTGTATTTGCACAGTGAGTTCTGGTTGTATGCCTGAGTTGGGCAGACTTTCATTGATTCTGTTATGGTTATTCTTCCATTATAGATTTGCTGAGTATGCCCACAAAAAAAAGAACCTCAGGGTTGTATATGGTGACATATATGTATTTTGATATTAAAATTTACACTGAATTACTAGCTTTTGACCTGTCCTAGTGGCAAGTGTCTGGTCGATTACCACTTGATGGTGATATTAAGCTTCTGCAGATGCTGGAAATCCAGAGTAACACACAAAATACTGGAGGAACTCAGCAGGTCAGGCAGCATCTTTGGAGAGGAATAAACAGCGAGTGTATGGGGCTGAGACATAATGTCTTGTGTTTAAGAGGTTGTATCATCTCAGCCAGCTCCATCGTGGACAAACCTTCCCCACCATTGAGGACATCTTCAAGAGGCGAAGCCTCAAGAAAGCAGCGTCCATAACTAAGGATCTCTGTAGAGAGAGCAAAGTACAACAATTTCCTGGAAGTTCACATCTCAGACAACCTCATCTGGTCCCTCAATATCACCCCCCTGAATAAGTAAACACAGCAGCACCTCCACTTCCTGAGGAGATTGAGGAAAGCAAGGTTCCAGCCATTTCCACCCCCCGCCCCCCACATCTCAACTAAATTTTACAGGAGCACCATTGAGATCATCCTGACAAGTTGCATCTCCATCTGGTATGGGAGCAGCTGAGTATCTGAAGTCCCTACAAAGGACCATGAGAACTGCCGAGAGGGTGATAGGGATCGAGGACACTTATCTGGAGTGCTGAGTATGCAGGGCTCTTAGTATTATCAAGGATCCCAGCCAACCATCTAGCATCCTCTTTGACTTTTGACTTTCTACCATCAGGCAGGAGACTCCAATTCATAAAAACAAGAACAGTCAGGATGGGAAACAATTTCATCCCCCAGGCATCTGAACTCATGTCTGCATTGCATTTGAAGTGGCGCCGGATAATTTGTTCTGTACTCCAAAATATTTAATTTATGTACATAACTTTGTTTATCTATGTGTAATTCATTTGTAGATTTAATTCCCACTATCCCAAGTTATTGTGTGTTACATGTGTGTTATTTGTACTACTGTGTTTTGCACCCAGTTCCGGAGAAACATTGTCTCATTTGACAGTATACATGTTTACAGTTAAATGACAATAAACTTGACCTGACTTGACTACCCTGGACGTGCCCTATTCCTGTTACTACCACCAAGGAAGTAATACAGGAGCATGAAGACCCATACTCAATGATTCAGGAACAGAATTTTCCTATTTTCCATTGGATTCTGAACGGTCCATAAACCTGCAAACACTACCTCATTCTTCTTTTTTTTGCACTATTTATTTACTTTTTGTAACTTATAGCAATTTTATGTCTTTGCATTGTATTGCTGTTGCAACACAACAAATTTCACATCATAAGTCAGTGGGGCAGCATGGTAGCACAGTGGTCAGCACACTGGTTTACAGTATCAGGGACCCGAGTTCAATTCCAGCCACTGCCAGTAAGGAGATTGTATGTTCTCCCCATGACTGCGTGAGTTTCCTGCGGATGCTCTGGTTTCCCCCACAGAGTAAAGACATAATGGCTGGTAGGTTAATTGGTTATTGTAAATTGTCCCGTGATTAGGCTAGGGTTAAATTGGCTTGAATCTATATTTCAATAAAATTAAATTAAATTTAAAAAAATACATCTAATTCCAATTCTGAACCTCCATCTCTCTCCCTCAACTTCCATATTTGATGCTTTTCTATTTTGCTGTTCTCTGATTTTCTTGACTACCATCTCTTCCACTATCCCTCATCCTCTCTATACTTCTTACCACTCCATTTTTCCCTCTTTCTACTTTCTTGTCTCTATGCCTTTCTTTCAGTTCCTCTTCTCCCACACCTCCTCTAACTCATGTGTATCACTCCGTCACTCTCCTTCTCCCCCACCGCCTCTAACTCATGTGTGTTCCCCCGTCACTCTCCTTCTCCCCACTGCCTCTAACTCATGTGTATCACTCCATCACTCTCCTTCTCCCACACCTCCTCTAACTCATGGTCTGGTACCTCATTGAGAATAGAATTGACTCACTTCTGCCGCCCGAGTGACTGAGACTCAATGCTGTGTCTTCTTTCTGGCTTTACTCGCCAACTGTTACCGAAGGCATTGACATTTCGGACCACTGTCCCATCAGGTTTCATAAACTCGTTTTTCCTCCGACCGTCGTAGTTCCCGCAGAGACCGCGCACATGGTTTTTGTACGTACTCGGGATAGTGATAACTGTGAGAGAGAGACAAAACTGAATGTCAGTACGGTCATGCCTATCATTCCTGGGTACTGCTAGATTTGGCAATTCTGTTGGATGGGCCCCCATCTGCTGTCACGCATGGCCAACTTGCTGTTCAACTTTACCCCCTTGCTTGGCAGGGTTTCCAACTTAAAATTCTCAATTTCAATACCTGCCATGGCCTTGTTTCCTATCACTTCTAAAACACTCACTTCATTTTAAAATTTATTTTTCTTATTGAGGTACAGCGTGTGACAGGCCCTTCCGGCCCTTTGAGCCACACCACCCAGCAGTCCCCTGATTTAACCGTAGCCTAATCACAGGACAATTTATAATGACCAGTTAATCTACCAACTGCTACGTCTTTGGACTGTGGGAAGAAATTGGAACACCATAAGACATAAGACACGTGCAGGAAACCTACGTGGTCTTGGGGAGAACATAAAAAAACTCCTTACAGGCAGCAGCAGGAAATGAACCTGTGTGGCCTGTACTGTAGAGCATTGCAGTAACCACTACGATAAGTACTGCCATTTGATGCCGTCATTTTAGCAAATGACAGTCTCGGAACTGTTGAAGGAATTTGTCAGAAAAGGTGAGATGATGCCAAAGCGATTTTGAAAATAGATTAAGCACCCATGGAATAAAAGTGCCTGAGCAAGATGAAAGCAGAGAAAGGCTGTGGGATGGTGAAAGGAGCATCTCTATATAACTAGTTACATGGATTTGACTGAAAGAGCATTCTCTCCATTACCCCAATGTAGAGATGCCTCTCCATTACTGACGGCACTTATTTATCGACAGTAAGGAGTGTCCTCTGTTATACTCTGACCAAAGAACTGATTGTGGATTTCAGAAATCGGAGGATGAGGGAACACACACCAGTCCTCATTGAGGGATCAGAAGTGCAAAGAGTGAGCAATTTCAAATTCCTGGGTGTCAACCTCTCTGAGGATCTAACCTGGACTGAATGCGTCGATGCAGCTACAAAGAAGGCAAGATAGTGGCTATATTTCATTAGGAGTTTGAGGAGATTTGGTATGTCATCAAAGACACTCGCAAATTTCTACAGATGTACTGTGAAGAGATGTACTGTATGGGGGTGGGGGACTACTGCACAGGATCGAAGTAAGCTGCAGAGAGTTGTAAACTTAGTTGGCTCCATCATGGGTACTAACCTCTGTAGTATCCAGGACATCTTCAAGGAGTGACGCCTCAGGAAGTTGTCATCCATCATTAAGGACCCCATCACCCAGGACATGCCCCCTTCTCATTGCTACCATCAGGGAGGAGGTACAGAAGCCTGAAGGCTCACACTCAGTGATTCTGAAACAGCTTCTTCCCCTCTGACAACCGATTTCTGAATGGACACTGAACCCATGAACACTACCTAACTACTGTTTTTATTTTCTAGTTTTTGCACTACTTAATGAACTTAACCATTTAATATATATACAGATTTTATCCTCTCTCTACTATTACATATTGCATTGTACCACTGCTGTAAATGTAAGAAATTTCACGACATATGCCGGTGATATTAATCATGATTCTGATTCATTGTAGAGCTCCCTTGACATTACCTCGGCAGGGCAGAGGCAGAGATCCCTCAACATCACCCTGATGGTATAGAGCTCCCAAAAAGTTGCCCTGACAATGCAGAACTGCCTTAACACATTACCCTGACAGTGCAGAACTCCCTTCACACCAGCCGGTGTCTTGAAGATAGTGTTGAGATACCAGTGAAATGATCATGTCATTACCTGCACTACTGCGGCCATCAAAGTTCACTGTTAGTCCAAAGTCAGTCTCCAGATAGATCGTCGAGGACCTCTGGTAAATCCTAAGCCGCTCTTTTGGCTCGTACGGTGGGATGATCTTGATACCATCCACCTGGGATTGAGAAACAGAAACAGGTTATACTCATTTCCCAAACGCGGATGTCACTGAATTATCAGAAATCTGAGAATAGGCAGTGGATCCAGTGTTGGGAAAATGTTGAGGTACAAAGCAGCCATGCTTTTATTGAGCAGCAGAGTAGGTTCAAAGATATAATCCTGTAACAAAGCTTTTTCCTCCAAGAGACCCAACTTTGTCAAATGGTTTGGAGGCTTGCATGCCTCAATAATCCAGAAAACTACACTGGCTGCAGTGAGGGCTTTGTGCTTTGGCTCTTGGTAGGGTCACCCATGCCAAACAGGTCAAAGGATAGAGGCCAGACTAAGATCATAAGACCATAAGATATAGGAGCAGAACAAAGTCATTTGGCCTGTCGAGTCTGCTCTGCCATTTTCATCATGGCTGATCCATTTTCCCTCTTAACCCCAGTCTCCTGCCTTCTCCTTGTATCCCTTCATACCCTGACTAATCAAGAATCTATCAATCTCTGCCTTAAACATACCTGATGATTTGGCCTCCACAGCCGCATGTGGCAACGAATTCCACAGATTTACCACTCCCAGATATTGCAATGAATAGCCTGTAACTTCCCTTTGGAGTTGAGCTTTTGAACTGGTTGTACGTCCTGGCATTTTTGTGAAGTCTTGAAATGTCGATGGTGGCAGGACGGTTGCGGCGTAATGTGTACAGGCTGAATCGAGGTGCCGGGGTCAGGGCCGAGGCGAGGTGGGGAATGAGCCAATGCTTGGCCATTGCTAGAGTAGATTTGGAGGTGATTTAACATGACAGAGCCGAGGTGAGCCAAGTGGAGGCGATGAGTTGAGGTAGCAGGTCCCAGGCCTGGACCCGAGAGCAAGGAAAGACCCAAGGTTAGATTGATTTATGGGCTGAGCTGAATTGGAAAGGTTAGGTACAGGTTGAAACGGGAGGCGGGGCCCAGGCTTGAGAGTGTATCAAAGCAGCAGGCCCTGGGGCAGAGACCAAGGAACGACCTGTGGTTTGGCGACTTAAGTGCCCAGCCAGATTGAAAAGAAAAGCCTGACGAGGGATGGGCCGGTTCAGATTGCTGCTCAGTGAGGTGTACTCATCCCTGCACTGAACTGAGGCTGTGGTCTGCAAGTAATGGGCTCCTGGATCAGCTGCAGTGATGACTGGCTTCGTGGCTGTGGACTCACTTTTGTCAACTTCAGTTCTGAATACTATTTGCTTTCTTTTATTGTTTGTGCTACTTATTTTTTTGCACATTGGGTGTTCGACAGCCTTTTTTAAAAATGGGTTACATTGTTTACTTTGTTTGAGGCTGTCTGTAAGGAGACGAAGCTCAAGGTTGTATAATGTATGCATACTTTGATAACAAATGTACTTTGAACTTTGAAGAGTGCTGACTCCCTTTGAATGTCAGAGACTTTCTTGATTCGTTGATCATGAACCTGAAGGTCTGTATGTGGAACTCACCACGAGTTGCCTGTGCTTCATCAGGATGACAAAATGCCCATAGACATCGACAAACACTGCCTCCAGGAAGGAGACCTGGCGGTGGAAGGTCCCCCGCTTGTTCTTGCCTGAGATGTTGAAGGGTTCCAGGTTGTCTGAGCCGATAGTCTTACTCAGAGTGTACGTATGCCGACCCTGGTAATGGTGTCTGAAGCCATCGAAGGTCCTGTAGTGGGGGTCGCCAGCAATGTGGCAGGAGTTGTACTCTGTAGGGTGAGGATGTGAGGAAAGAATCAGAGTATATTAAAACAGCAAGAAATCTTGGGAGAATACAATCAGTGCACTTGAACCTAGATCACCATTCAAATATAACACACTCAGATGGTTATGGCGCAGTGTTCTGCATAGATAATGCATTAAAGAGTATGTATGTATGGGGCTGGTGGGCTGGAGGAGGAGCCAGACTGGGTTTGGAGGAGCTGACCTGGGCGCAGACCGTGTTGCTGTTGGCTACTTGAAGGCATCGGAGTTGGTGCGTGAAGTTGGCGTGCAGTAAAACTATCTTGGATATTTCTTTTGCAATTGCAAGGCCCTGTTGGACATCGTTTGCTGCAGACCTGTTTCCCTTGTTTGGTGGGAGATAGGTGGCAAGGCAGCAGCGCTGCCTCGGTTGCAGCAAGGACTAGGCTTCAAGCTATGGGCTTACATGCGGCTGCAGTCCAGGGGAGGAAACACCGGACGGGGGTGTAGCGTGGCATCTGTGCTTGGTTGAGGACTAGCCCCTCCCATTGGTGCTGCCCTCTACTGTTCGATCGGGTGGAATGATAGGCTGGATTGCTGGGAGCCATCAATTTGATGATCTTGTCGCTTACGGTTTTGGACTAAAAATATATTTTCTTGTCTGACCATGTTTCCTTTCTCTTTCCTGCTAATTTGAATGCACATGTATGTTTTGTATCTTGGCTGTTTCATTCGGCTGCATCCATGTATGACTGAATGATAATTTGATTGTGTGAGGCTGGTCTCTTACAATGTATGGTAGAATAACAGTGAGTGGCAGTCTGGTGATTCTGGACCATAAACACACAAGGAATACTGGAAATCTTGAGCAACACATACAAAATGCTGGTGGAACTCAGCAAGACAGGCAGCACTTATGGACAGGAGAAGGGGGGTAAAAACAGATGACTTTTTGGCTGAGACCTTTCATCAGGCCTTGGTCTGAAATGTTTCTTCCCCCCACCCTTCTTGCCGAGTTCCTCCAGCAATTTATGTGTATGTTGCTGGTGATTCTTACTTACTTACTGCCCGTTATGCCGCTGGTGTTGAGGACAGCTGTGAAGGTCCTCAATCTTTGATGGTGCCCAGGGCTTCCTTCATCATGTCAGTAGCTTCCTCTCGGTTTTCACTACTGTCAGTCATAGGGTAGCACAGTTGTGTTGTGGTTAGCACAATGCTTTACAATGCCAGTAACCTGGGTTCAATTCCCACCACTGTCTGTAAGGAGTTTGTACGTTCTCCCCGTGATCGCATGGGTTTCCTCTGGGTGCTCTGGTTTCCTCTCACAGTCCAAAGACGTACTGGTTGGTAGGCTAATTGGTCATTGTAAGTTGTCCTGTGATTAGGCTAGGGTTAAATCGGGGGTGGCTGGGCAGTGTGGCTCAAAGGCCCGGAAGGACCTGTTCTGCACTGTATCTCAATAAATAAATAAATAAGTCCTGGGTGGAGACTCAGGAATACCATCGCACTCAGATGTAGAAGGAGTTTTCATTGCTGTTTCCGTAACAATTTTGTTTCACCAGTCAGGGTTGTTAGCCCTGAGCTGAACCCCTAAACCTGGAGGACCAGTGGACCACTCTTAGTCTGGCCTCTACCTTTTGATCTGTTTGTCATGGTTGACCCTACCAAGAGCCAAAACATAAAGCCCTGACTCCAGCCAACATAGCTCTACGGGTCACTGAAGCACCTGAACCTGCAAACCCTATGACAAGGTTGTGGTCCTCTTGGAGGCTGGTGCTTCTGGCTTTCAGTTTTATACGATGAAGGGTGACCTACAGTTCACTCATTGGAGCACAGGACTTGTGTCAGAATATGGGTTTCAGACAGCAATGGGTAAAGGGTGAGAGGCGAAAGGAGTGGGAATTGGCTGTTTTTCTGGTTTTAATAAGGTATTAATTGGATTAATAAGTTTTTAGCAAGATTGAATTTGCAGTTTTTACTAACACATAGTTTTAATTTTTAACAAGCTTGTATTTTCACAATACGTGGTGTTAGACTCCACCTACTGGTGGCAAAGTGACATAACAGTTACCATAAGCCATAAAATACAGGGCAGTTAGGCCATTTGGCCCGTCGAGTCTGCTCCGCCATTTAATCATGGCTGATCCATTTCCCTCTCAGCTCTAATCTCCTGCCTTCTTCCTGTATCCCTTCATGCCCTGAAAAATCAAGAACCTATCAACGACTGCCTTGACTATACCCAATGACTCCACAGCTGCCTGTGGCAACAAATTCCACAGATTCACCACTCTCTGGCTAAAGAAATCCCTCATCTCTGTTTTAAAAGGATGCCCCTCTACTCTGAGGCTGCGCTCTCTGGCCGTAGACTCCCCTACCATAGGAAACATCCTTTCCATATCCACTCTTTGAGGCCTTTCAACATTCAATGGGTTTCAATGAGATTCCCTCCACCTCCCTCATTTTTCTGAATTCAGTGAGTACAGCCCAGAGCCATCAAATGCTCCTCATATGATAAGCATTTCAATTCTGGAATCACTTTCGTGAACCTCCTTTGAACCCTCTCCAGTTTCAGCACATCCATTCTTAGATAAGGGGCCTAAAACTGCTCACAATACTCAAAGTGAGGCCTCACCAGTATTTTATAAAGTCTCAACATTATCTCGCTATAAAAATGTTTGTCTCTGAAAAAAATCACCATCTTGTCTTTTTTTTCGCTGAGGTTCTTTCCTTTAGTTCGTACGTTCTGTACCGGTTCCTTCGTTTAAACGTTAAATAAATAATTATAAAGCAACAAGATTTTACTTTTTCTTGGTCTCCTAAAAGAACCTGGAGTTGAAAAGTCACCAGATCTGACAATGGTTAAACCTACTCTCAGGCTTGCAGTGGCGGATGCCATTGTCCACAGCACAAATTGTTTCCTGCTGGCACTTGAACTCTTCGCACCGGTAAACTCCACTCTCCACACAAGTGCACTTGCTCTTGCAGTCAGTGTTCAGCCAGGAGTCCCCGACCTGCGAAAATATCAGGAGGTTTAAGGTTATGTACCAAATCATACCAAAGGCAGCTGACATTACAGCATCAGCAGTCAGCAGTCAGGAGATCGGGGTTTAATTCCTGTTGCTGTCTGTAAGGAGTTTGTATGTTTCCCGTGACTGCGCGTGTTTGTTTATTTCGTGCGGAATAGCCCCTTCCGGCCCTTTGAATCACGCTGTCCAGCAATCCCCGATTTGTCCTGGCATAATCACGGGACAAGTTTACTGTGACCAATTAACATACCAACCGGTACGACTTTGGACTGTGGAAGGAAAGCAGAGCGCCCGGAGGAAACACACGCACGGTCACTGGGAGAATGGACAAACTCTTTACAGGCACCGGCAGGAATCGAACCCCAGATCACTGGTACTGTAAAGTGGTGTGCTAACCACTACACTACCCTGCCACCCCTCCGGGTGCTCTGGTTTCCTCCCACATTCCAAAGATGTACCGGTTAATAAGGGTTAGTAAGTTACAGGCGTGCTATGTTGGCGCCGGAAGCGTGGCAACACTTACGGGCAGCCCCCAGCACATCCTCGGACAGCATTGGATGTTGATACAATTGCTCATTTCACTGAACATTTCGATGTTTCGCGTGACAGATAATTAACGGTAATCTTTTAAAAAATGGGTGGTGGGGTGGAGATACGTCTCTACCAAAGGAGGTGTAAGGAGCTCGTTCCCTCCACTGGTCA
This sequence comes from Mobula birostris, assembly GCF_030028105.1. Classification (NCBI taxonomy): domain Eukaryota; kingdom Metazoa; phylum Chordata; class Chondrichthyes; order Myliobatiformes; family Myliobatidae; genus Mobula; species Mobula birostris. The sequence goes on along the minus strand of NC_092374.1, from coordinate 84,920,833 downwards.
GCAGATCACTATTGGGCAAGCGGTAGCACCTGCTTAGCCCCAACCCTTCCCCCAACACCCGATCAGGGTCATGTGACCATGGGATCAGGTGGCGGATCGTCAGATGAGCAGCTGGGGCATATCACAAGTCCTGGTTATGTGACCACTGACGCCAGGCAGACAATCTCTGAACAGTAGTGATAATAGCTGGGCTGCCCTGTCTTGTAAAGACTCTGCCTGGAAGAAGGTAATGGCAAACTACTTGTGTTAGAAAAAATTGCGAAGAAAAATTATGGTTGTAGAAAGACCATGATCACCCACTTCATACAACACGGTGCATAATGATGATGTCATACAACACGGCACATAATGATGATGAGATACAGTCTGACCTGCTGAGTATTCCAACACATTCTGTTTCATTTTGGATTTCCCTTTTTTCTGGTAGTTTGTTTTTTTATCCAATCCAACACGCTCCCTTGTCACTGCTGTATTAATGTCAGGATGAGGGACTTTGGTTATTGGATCAGACGGAAGAAGCAGGGGTTATTTGTGTTGGAATAAAGAAGGCTAAGGAGGAATTTGACAGATTAGGCGACTTTGTCACTAGGTCAGAGAGGAACAGATCCCATTACTAGATAGTGCAGACGATGGACAAAACTAGAGGTCATAGGTGAAGGGTGAAAGGTGAAAAGACAGGAAACTTCTTCACTCAGAGGGTGCTGCGAGTGTGGAACGAACTGCCGGACAAGTGGTGCATGTGATCAATTTCAGCATTGAAGAGAAGTCTGGATAGGTACATGTGTAAGAGGGCTATGGAGGGCTATGGTCCCAGTGCAGACCGATGGGAATTGGCAGAATAATAGTTTGGCAAGGACTAGATGGCCAAGGGTGCTGTAGTGCTCTATGACTCGATAACTGTAGTGGTTAGCACAACACTTTACAGTGCAGGCAACGCTGGTTCAATTCCCACTGCTGCCTGTAAGGAATTTGGACATTCTCCCCGTGACTGTGCAGATTTCCTCCAGGTGCTCTGGTTTCCTCCCACAGTTCAAAGACCTACCAGTTTGTACGTTAATTGATCTTTATAAATTGTCTCATGGTTAGGCCAGGATTAAGTCAGGGGATTGCTGGGTGGCATGACTTGGCAGGGTGGAATGCTGTATCACAATAATTAAAAATAATTTTAAAACTATAAAAGATGCAAAGTTAATGACATCTAGTTGCAGTTCCACTCAATCTTCTTGGAAAAAGCCTGCTTGCATTTACCCTATCTATAACCCTCATAGTTTTGTATACTTCTATCAAATTTCCTCTCAACCTTCTATATTCTAAGGAATAAAGTCCTGACCTATTTAATCTGTCCTTATAACTCAGGTCCTCCAGACCCAGCAACATCTTTGTAAATTTCCTCTGTACTCTTTCAAATGGGAGGAGAAGATGGCGGCGCGATGCAGCTCGCAGCGACCACTCCGGTGAATGATATCTGTAATCTGTCAAGTAGAATGCCGTGCACAATCCTGATTCGATGGAGACAGACGTGAGAGCACGGAGGAACTTCTGGTGAAACTTCTGAAATGCCTGCTTCGCTGCCGCTGATACTGTGTTGATCCAGAATCTCCAGGAGGGGAAGACCCCGAGTTCTCGGCTTTGCCTGTTGCTCGGCAGAGGATGGTGCTTGGTGCTGGAGGGCTGGTCAGAGGCTCAAAGTTTTCGGACGGATTCAGAATCCGCTGCGGTCGGGTACTTCCAATGGTGCTGCATTGGCAAGTTTGCGGTGCTTGGAGGTTCATGGCAGGGAGAGTTTCTCTCTTCTACCGTCTGCGTGAGATGATGGAGCTATCGGGACTTGAGACTTTATTTTTACTGTGCCCATGGTCTGCTCTTTATCAAATTACGGTATTGCTTTGCATTGTCGTAACTATATGTTATAATTATGTGGTTTTGTCAGTTTTAGTCTTAGTTTGTCCTGTGTTTCTGTGATATCATTCTGGAGGAACATTGTATCATTTTTTCAATTTTCTAAATGACAATAAACGAGAACTGAGTGTCCTCATAATCTAATCTAATCTTATTTACATCTTTCCTGTAAATAGGTGACCAAAACAGCACACATTACTCCAAATTAGGCTGGTGGGGAAAGAACCAGGAATGCTTCTTAGAGCAGCCAAGAGGGACTCAGTAGACTAACAGAATTATTAAAACACCTTCTTTGTTGCAATAATTCTATGTGTCAGCTCCACCTTGTGGTTTTTTGTGGTACAGCAGGTTGAACACCTCTAACAACATAGAATCTATCCAAAATTCAAAATAAATTTATTATCAAATACATCACCATATACAACACTGATTCTTTTTCTTGTGGGCATACTCAATAAATCTATAGAGTAATAACTATAATAGGATCAATGAAAGACTGCCCAACTTGAGTGGTCAACCTGAGTGCAAGGCAACGAACTGGGCAAATACAAATGAAAAAATAATAATAATAATAAATAAATAAGCAATAAATATCGAGAACACAAAGATAATCAAGGGTGTGGGGGAAGGTTCATTCATTATGTGCCATGTCATATGACGTAGGCTATCATGGTCTCATATCCATGATCGTTCTTGGCAAATTTTTCAACAGAGGTGGTTTGCCATTGTCTTCTTCTGGGCAGTGTCTTTACAAGATGGGTGACCCCAGCCACTATCAATACTCTTCAGAGATTGTCTGTCTGGTGTCAATGGTCGCATAACCAGGACTTGTGATTTGCACCAGCTGCTCATGCAACCATCCACCACCTGCTCCCCATGGCTTTACGCAGGGGGTGGGTGGGTGGGGGGAGATTTAATGCAAATGCTCTCCACTCCAAATGCCAACTGCTCTTTGTGCACTCTCTACCCTCAGGGTCCCAGCCAGTCTTTCACTTCTCCCCACCTACCTGCCTCTATTTCCTTTCTGCACCCGCTGTCCAACCTGCCCACATGCCCACGCTGCCCCAGGGTACTCACTGTGTGATAGTTGTCGTTTGCGTCGAGGCAGCCGCAGTTGGTTAGATTCATGCAGGCGTCGTCGCTCTGCACAAAGCCCCGGTTGCATTCACACCCTTCCACACAGGCCGCAGGAGTTTCGCATTTGGAAGGTGCGTAGATGTCGACACACGTTGCTGGACAGGGTGTGGCACACTCCACGTAATGGCTGTTGGGCGGGCATGCCAGAGCTGAAAGGAAGGGCCCAGGTTAGCACGTCACAAGAGCCAGGGGCAAGAGGTAAACTTGACTCTGTTTTCCTGATTTATTCTTCCCACTCCTCGATACCCACATCTGATTTATTTATTTATTGACATACGGTGTGGAATAGGCCCAATGAACTGCGCCTCCCAGCAATTTCCCCATTTAATCCTAGCCCAATCACGGGATAATTTACAAGGGCCAAACTGATACTGTGTTGATCCGGAATCTCCAGGAGGGGAAGACCCCGAGCTCTCGGCTTTGCTTGTTGCTTGTTGTTACCAGTCTGTCTTTGGACTGTGAGAGGAAACTGGAGCACCTGGAGGAAAGCCATATGGTCACAGGGAGAATGTAACAAACTCCTTACTGGCAAAGGCAGGAATTGAACCCAGGTTGTCTGTACTGTAAAGCGCTGTGCTAACCACTAGGCTACTCCTTTATCCGCTCTCTTGCATCCCACCTCCTTAAGTCCTCTGGGATTTTTTAATATCAGCACCACCTCAGCTCAGAGGCTTGATAATTGGCAGGTGGAAGACATCAAACTTGTGTGGCCTGATCGATCAAGTTTCTTCCTTCTGCAGACAAACCCCTGCTTTATTTTACAGCAGGACTCATTACGGGAAAAGAAACCCTTATGTTTATAAATGTCCTTTCCTAATGTTTTATGTCATTCATTCTATGGGTTTTTTTTCTGTTTCACGGATGTCTAGGAAGAGTAAGAATTTCAGGTTGTATACTGTATATATTCTCCGATATTATATTGAACCATTGAACTTCAGGATATTGCAAAAGCTTCATAGCCAAGAAACAACCTTCTGGATAGGCACTGTTGTAATGTAAAAAAAAGTGGCAGCCAATTGTACATAGCATGTTCTTAGAAAGAACAGAATGCTAATGGCTAATTCAACTGATTCAGAGAAAAATATCACACACAAAATGCAGGTTGAATTCAGCAGGCCAGGCAGCATCTATGGAAAAGTGTAAACAGTCAACATTTCGGGCCGAGACCCTTCATCAGGACTGAGAAGGAAAGGGAGTATGCCACAATAAAATGATGGGGGGTAGGAAAGGAGTTTAGCTGGAAGGTAATAGGTGAAGCCAGCTGGGTGGGAAAGGGCTGGAGATGAAGGAATCTGATAGGAGAGGAAAGAGGACCACAGGAGAAAGAGAAAGAGGGGATCCAGGGTGGGGGGGGGAGTAATAGGCAGGTGTGAAGAAGGGGCAATAGATGAAGGTGGAGGGTAAATTTGTTTACTGGATGGTTGGAGGCTACCCAGACGGAATAAAAGGTGTCGCTCCTCCACCCTGAGGGTGGCTTCATCTGGACACAAGAGGAGGTCATGGACTGACACATCGAAGTGGGAATTAAAATGTTTGGCCACTGGGAAGTCCCACTTGTGGCAGATGGTGCAGAGGTGCTTGATGAAGCAGTCCCCAATTTATGACGAATATCACTAATGTAGAGGAGGCCGCTCCAGGAGATGTTTATGGTGGGAGCAGATGGATGTGGGGGGGGCGGGGAGTGGAGGGGTACAACTAGGAACTGAAAGTGCGAAGGGTAGGAGAAACTGTGGCTGTTTGGACACCGATGGATCAGGGTGGTCTGAATGATATCTCCAGTGATCGGGCAAAAAGAAAAGTCCCAAATCAAGTGATACTCACGGCAGAAGGTGCTGTTCCTCCACTTGATGTCGATGCCCTCGCTCTTACACACCTCGATATAAGAGTGGATGTTGTCACAGAGTGAGGAGATCATGCCGTCATACTCACACATGTCATACACGCAGTTGAGGACGAATGGCTTTGGATTGGCAAGCTGGTGGCAGCCGCGGTACTTATCCGTTAGCAGCTCTTGGCAGAGAGCCTCCACCTTGGGCAGGATGTGTGGCAAGCAGCTGGCAGTTAGCTTGTCTCGATTGTCAGGCTGGCACCTGGGGGTGAGGAGGTCAGTTTAAATTGCAATAGGCCATAATGCACACTGTACATCGCACTAGCATCATTACCCAAACAGAGGGAGTCCCAGGATGCAGTTTAGAGTTGAAAATAATTCGGAAAATGTGTAGCCCAGGTTTGATGGTTTGGTTGTGTTGTTCTCCAATCTTGGCAATTCATCTGCAAACGTTTCGTCACCATACGAGGAGACATCAACAGTGCCCTGATAATTTGTGGTGTGCCCTCTGAATATTTTGCCTTTATATCAGCTGATCGGTTGTCATTACAGCATCTGTGATAAGCATACAGACGATACGTTTCCATTCTGCCTGGTGATGGACCACGCCATCAGATGGTTGATTGGTGGCTTGTAACAGATGCTTCGTGGTAGTGCTTTGCCTTAAGCACTCGTGGGAGAAGAGTTCCTTCCTTTTGGAGGCTTGCCTGCAGGCGAAGTTCTCCCGACAGCGAGCACATCTGACCATTTGATGCCTGTGGTTGTTGGAAATAATTTGGAAAATGCATAGCTCGGGTGGTTGATGGTTGGGTTGAGTTGTATATAAAGGCCAAGTATTCAGAGTACACACCACAAGTGAACAACACAGCCAGAACATTCATGTGATGGTTCTTGGAGTCTTTCCAGTTCCGAAGTTCGAAATTATCAAAGAATACATACATTATACAACTTTCAGATTCCTCTCCTTACAGGCAGCCACAAAACAAAGAAACCCAATAGAACCCATTAAAAAAAGACCAGTAAACACCCAGTGGGTGCAGAGAGAGGGAAAAAAAACACAAATCATACCAACAATAAAAGTAAGCAAGTAGCATTCTGAAGTGAAGTTTTGTACAAATAAGTCCACAGACACGAAGCCAGACATCCTGTAGCTGGAACAGGCCTGTTCCTCATCTCCAACCCTGACACCCAGACCTTTTCAATCTGGCCCAGCGCTTAAATCGCCCAAACCTCAGGTTGTCCCTCGCTCTCAGACCCGAGCCCTGTTGTTTCAATATGATCCGGGGCCTGGATCCTGCAACCACGGTTCAGCCCAGTGCTTAAATCGATCGAGTTAAGCAGTGGATTCCCTGCTCCAGTCTAAATGAGTAAATCAATAGAATTTGCTTGACTCTGTGCTGGACTGAGGCCTTCTGAATCGGCTTCTGTGGACTTCTGAATCGGCTACAGTGATGCCTGGCATTGTGAACATCGGTTCTGAATGCTGCTTGCTTGCTTTATGGTTTGCACAACTTCTCTTTATCTCTCTGCACACTGGGTGTTTGATAGTCTTCTTTTGTTTTTAATGGGTTCTATCAGGTTTCTTTGTTTCATGGCTGCATGTAAGAGACAAATCTCAAGGTTGTATAAATTATATATCCTTTGATACTACATGTACTTTGACCTTTGAACATGTGTGCAGTGAAGGGAAGATCCATTGCTTTGGTGGATGGACATAAAAGATGGGATGGGGAAGCCGTTACCTTTAATTGGGCCTTCACTCTCTAACCACACAAGGTAAGACCTGAGAAGGAATTTCTTCAGCCAGAGAGCAGTGAATCTGTTCAAATCCTTTGTCACAGGGCGCTGTGGAGGCCAAGTCTTTATATATATTTCAGGCAGAGGATGATAGATTCTTGATAGGTCAGGGCATGAAGGGATACAGGGAGAAGGCAGGAGATTGGAGCTGAGGGGGAAAATGATGAAATGGCGGAGCAGACTCGATGGGACAAATGGCCTAATTCTACTCCTATATTTTATGGTCTAAGATAATGTTGCCTGGGACCAACCAGAGGAAGCCTGCAGATGCCACCCACATCCTGGCAGCAATGTATTGGTAATTACGAGAGGATGGCCTTCTCGGGTACATACCCAGGGTCATCATCTCCTGCCGCTTTCCAACTGTTGCCGAAGTGGGTGACGTTGTTCGCCAGCTTCCCGTCGGGCATCAGGAGTTCATCTGTCAAATTGCGGTTGTAGTTACCACACATTCCACACACCTGGAAGGTTAATAGAGAAACCGTAGCATAGTAGTTAGCACAACGCTTCACGGTACAGGGGACCTGGGTTTGATTCCCGCCGCTGTCTGTAAGGAGCTTGTACGTTCAACCCATGACCATGTGGGTGCCCTGGTTTCCACTCACAGTACAAAAGTGCACCGGTTGGTAGGTTAGTTGGTCATTGTAAATTGTCCCGTGATTAGGCTAGGGTTAAACTGGGGGATTGCTGGGTGGCACAGCTCGAAGGGCCGGAGGGCCTATTCCGTGCTGTATCTCAATAAATAAGTAAAATAACAAGTTCACCTCATGCCACAGACTCTCAAATGCAGTGACAAGGGAGGAAGACCTTTGGCCAATTACGTTCATGCTGACTGATGAAGAGCTATCACTACCAAACCCACTTCCTAGGATTGTGTCCACTGTCAGCACATTCCATCCCTTCAGATATTTAACCAGGAATGTTAACAGGGTTTCTGCTTCATTCACACCTTCCAGCAGTGAATTCTAGGCCTGTATGATCCTTTTCTTCTACCCCTGATCCCTGTCAGCAGTGAGTTCTAGGCCTGTATGAGCCTTTACTTCTACCCCTGATTCCTGTCAGCAGTGAGTTCCAGGCCTGTACAACCCTTTCCTTGCACCAATAACCCTAAATCCAAGCTCCTGGCTATTACTCTCCTTGCTAAGGAAATTGGGCTCTTCCTGTTCCTTTTCTTGTGACTCTGTACAGCTCGGTTAAACCTCACCCTGTCTCCTCTGCTCCCAGCCGGTCTCGCCTCACAATTAAAATTCAACCCTGGCAATGTCCCTGGAAGGTAGCATAGCTCCCCTCTCTAGTACCACCACATCCTCCACAGTGCAGGATTAATGCTACCCCTTCTATTTGTCACTGGCTTTGCTCGAAATAAGTCTGAGATATTTAACTGTACAAAAAACAGAAAATAGAACAGTACAGCACATTACAGGCCCTTCGGCCCATGACATTGTGCTGGCCCCTTTAACCCACTCCAAGATGAATCTAACCCTTCCCTTTCATATAGAACTCCAGTTCTCATTCATCCACAAGCCTATCTTAAATCTCCCTAAAAATACCTGCCTCTACCACCACCCCTGGCAGCATGTTCCATGCACCCACCCACTACTTTGTATAAAAAACCTACCTCTGACATTCACCCTCTTTTTAAATTCCTCTTCAAGTTACACCCTCTTATATTAGCCATTGACACCCTGAGAAAAAGGTGCTGTACTGAGACATATGACACCCCGCCTCGAAATTTTCTGCAACATATTCCTGAACAGTCACTCAGTTCATCCATTTTCCCTCGTCCTCCTCTCCTCTCACTCTCTTCTCCTTTCTATCCACAGGACAGTACTGATTCATGTAATGTAGGTGATCAATTTACACCATTAAGGTGCTGGTGAGGGCTCACTTGGGATATTGTGAGCAGTTTTGGGCCCTTTATTTAAGAAAGTATGTGCCGACATTGGATGGAGTTCAAAGGAGGTTCAGGAAAATAATTCCAGGATTGAAAGGCTTGTCATATGAGCAGTGTTTGATGGTTCTAGGCCTGTCTCATTGGAATTCAGAAGAATTGGGGGGAGGGGAGCAGAATCTCAATGAAACCTATTGAATGTTGAAAGGCCTTGATAGAGTGAATGTGGAGAGGATGTTTCCTGTGGTGGGGGAGTCTAAGACCAGAGGACACAGCCAGAATAGAGGGATGTCCATTTAGAATGGAGATGAAGAGGAATTTTTTCAGCCAGAGAGTGGTGAATATGTGGAATTTGTTGCCACAGGCAGCTGTGGAGGTCAATCACTGGGTGTATTTCAGGCAGAGGTTGATAGATTCTTGATTGGTCAGGGCATGAAAGAATATGGGGAGAAGGCAGGAGATTGGGGTTGAGAAGGAAAATGGATCAGCCATAATGAAATGGAGGAACAGACTTGTAGGCCAAGTGGCCTAATTCTTCTATGTCTTATTGTCTAATGGTCTTACCAGAGTAGCTTTGTGATCCTTCCACTCTCCTACTAGCCCTGAGAAAGCATTCTACAGATTATTAGCTTCCTCCAATGCCCCTTCAAAAGTTAAAACTTTGGAAAGGACGCACTGGTTTAGAATAGGATAGATTAATATGTGGTTCCAGGGAAAAGCATATTTGTTTGAGAAAGCTGAAAAAGCAGGAAGTCTTCTCCACAGAGTGGAGGAAGTTTTAATGGAGCTGTTCAAAATCATGAAAAAATTCTTAAAAATAGCTTATTTGGTAAATAAAAGTTGTTCAACCAAAGAACCAAATGAAAAATCCTTCTATTCAGCAGGGAATTAAAATATATTAGGATAGAGGTCCTAGAACAGAGGCAGCAGTAAGCAGTGTTACTAAAGACATATGGTGAGGTGGAGGTGAAAGGCACTCGCTCCTTCCCTCCATTAGCCTGCAGATCACCCTTGGACAAGGTGTAAGACCTGCTTAGCACCCCCCCCCCCCCCCGCCCCCTGCCAATCAGGGTCACATGAAGTCAAGGGAGCAGGTGGTGGATGGTCGTACGAGCAGCTGGTGCGTATCACTAGTCCTGGTTATGCGACCATTGACATCAGGCAGACAAACTCTGACGAGTATTGATAACCGCTGGGATCACCTGTCTGGTAAAGACACTGTCCAGAATACGGCAATGGCAAACAACTTCTGTACAGAAATTTGCCAAGAACAATCATGGTCATGGAAAGACTGTGATCATCTACATCATATGACGTGGGACGTAATGACAGGTAAGTATGGGAGAGTTGTCTGCGGGTTACCAGGCAGCCCATGGTGTTCCCTCTGTTTGCACTCTCACCTTCCCAAAGTAGGTGCTGGGAACCTTGATCTCCAAATGGTGATTTCCGTCAAACTTCACCACCAGGCCGAAGTCAGTCTCTACTACAGAGTAAATGCCACTGCTTGTAATGGAGATGCCTTTGATCTGACCAAACAATGGGGTTCGAACCCTCATCCCATCCACCTACAGAATATAAACAGAAATCTGTGAAGTCATTGCCACCAGAAATCCACCCTTGTACAGAACATTTCAAATTCTAAAATGCTTTTTGATGACATACTGAGGTGTTATCAAATCCTTTTCAACTACAAAGTTCTAAGTTCAAAGACATATTAGGTCAAATGGTTAAAGATTGATATGTTTTAAGAAGAACCAGTAGGTACATAGATAGAAAGATAGAGATGGAAAGGCAGGGGGTGTTATAGGAGTTGCAGAGTTCTAGAGTTTATGGCACAGGGAACAGAAGGCAATGGAGTCAAGGGAATTAGGGATGCGTAAGAGCTCAGAAATGGAGTAGCCCTCGCAACCATCGAGCACATCTACATAAAATGCTGTCACAGGAAAGCAGCATTCATTATTAGGGACCTCTACCACCTAGGGCATGCTCTCTTCTTGCTGCTGCCATCAGGAAGAAGGTACAGGAGCTTCAGGACTCATCCTGCCAGGTTCAGGAGCCCCTAAATCATCAGGCTCTTGACACAAAGGGGATAACTTCACTCAACTTCACTTATCCCATCATTGAAATGTTCCCACAACCAATGGACTCACTTTATATGATTCTTCATCTCATGTTCTTGATATTTATTGCTTATTTATTACTATTATTATTTTTGTATTTGCACAGTTTGCTGTCTTCTGCACTCTGATTGAACATTCAAGTAGGCGGTCTTACATTGATTTTGTTATGGTTATTATTCTATAGATTTGTTGACTATGCCCACAGGAAAACGAATCTCAGGGTTGTATATGGTGACATATATGTGCTTTGATAATAAGATTAACTTTGAACTTTGGTCTTGTAGGAATAGAGGACTTTAGACATAGGTGAAGAGGTTATGACATCACCAGATTGGCAGCCAGTGGACGAATCTAGGGGCAGTGAAGTCTTTGAATGAAATAAAGTTTATGAATGGTGAAGCGGTGACCAAGAGATCTTATGGGTGGGAATCAAGATCTAGAGTAGTCCACAATTTAGGAACAGGAGAGAGGAATCCAGGGAACCTGGAATTTGGTCACTACTTTTTTTTCTCTTTTTGAACTACATATTTAATTTAACTTTAAAAAATGTATATACTACTTACTGTAAAATACAGTTTTTATTGTTATGTATTACAATGTGCTGCTGCCACATAACAGCAAATTTCACGACATACGTCGGTGATATTAAACCTGATTGTGATTCTAGTGGCTGTCCCTCAGGGGATTTGGAAGTCCTCATGGAGGACTCCTGCCACTGCCTGTAAGGAGTTTGTATGTTCTCCCCACAGCTGGGTGGGTTTCCTCTGAGTGCTCCAGTTTTCTCCCACAGTCCAAAGACGTATCATTTGGTAGGTTAATAGTCATTGTAAATTGTCCTGTGATTAGACTAGGGATTGCTAGGTGACCTACCTCAAAGGGCAGGAAGGGCCTATTCTGTGCTATATCTCAATAAATAAAAAAAATAATTCGCAGGTTAAGTCGGTGGTGAGGAAGGTGAATTTGATGTTAGCACCCATGCAAGAGGACTAGAATATAAAAGCAAGGAGGCAATGTTGAGACTTTATAAAGGGCTAGATAGAGTGGAGGTGAAGAGGATGTTTCTGTTAGTGGGAGTGTCTCGGACCAGAGGACACAGCCTCAGAACAGAGGGACATTCATTTAGAACGGAGATGAGGAGGGATTTCTTCTAGAGGGTTGTGAATCTGTGGAATTCGCTGCCACAGGCGGCTATGGAAGCCAAGTCATTGGGTATATTTAAGGCAGAAGTTGATAGATTCTTGATTAGTTAGGGTGTGAAAGGTTATGAGGAGGATGGGGTTGAGAGGGAAATGGATCAGCCATGATGAAATGGTGGAGCAGACTCAATGGGCCAAATGGCCGAATTCTGCTCCTATGTCTTATGGTTCTGTGGTTATCTCTACTCACCAGAATCCTCCTACTCTTTTTCAGAGTGATGCGGTGACCATAGATGTCAATATGAACCTCGCGGAGGTAGGAAACCTGAGGTAGGCCTCGCTCCTCATTCTTGGCACTGATGGTGAAAGGAGTCACCTTGGTGGTGTCGCAGACGCTGACCAGCGTGTAGGTGCAGGTACCCATGAAGCTGTGCATGGCGTTGTCAAATGTGTAATAGTGTGGGTCCCCAGCAACATGGCACGAGGCAGAGCCTGTTGGAAGATACATCACCTCATTAGGGTCACTACACACTGGTACATGACCAATGAGATCAAAGTGGACTTTTATCTAATGAGGGTGCACAACTGACTTTCTATCGGATGGTCTGTTCAGTGTACCTCAATGTGTCAGCTGAGCTCCCAACTCTCCTATCCATACTTATCCACTGCAACAACTTCATCCCCAAAGATCGCTTGTGGTTGGCCAAGCCCTGCTGCACATCTAATGCCAGTCCCTGGAAATGCTTTGACAACCATTAAGCCACACCTTCAATCTTATCAGCTGACAAATGGCTTTAAATGTTGTGTTGGTGTCTCTGACATTCATTAATCCGGAAAAAACAAGATTGCATCTTACTAAAATCTAAGATTTGGTCCTAAAGAAGGGTCTTGGCTCAAAACATCTACAATCTATTCATTTCTATGGAATCTGCCTGACCTGCTGAGTTCCTCCAGCATTTTGCACATGTTGCTCTGGATTTCCAGTATCTGCAGACTTTCTCAGGTTTATAAAATGTAGTCATGTTATTAAAAACAAATAAAAATTAAAACACAAAAGCTTCTAATGTATTTGCCTCTACCACCATACCAAGCAGTGCATTCCAGGCATCTACCACTCTCTGAGTAAAAAACTTACCCCTTACATCCTCCTTGAACCCACCCCCTCTCACCTTCAATGCATGCCTTCTGGTATCAGACATTTCAACCTTGGGAAACAGATGCTCTCTGTCTACTCTATCTATGCTTCTCATAATCTTATAAACCTCTATCAGATCCCCCTCAGCCTCAGGTGCTCCAGAGAAAACAACCCAAGTTTGCCCAGCCTCTAGTGATACCACATGCCCTCTAAACCAGGCAGCATCCTGGTAAACCTCTTCTGCACCCTCTCCAAAGCCTCAACATCCTTCCTATAGTGGGGTGACCAGAACTGTATGCAATATAGTTTAAGTCCACTTAAGTATGTTTAATATCGCTAGTTTTAATTTCATAAATTTCATCGCTTCAAGACTGTATGTTTTGTTACTTACTAATGTAAGGGGTTTCTTGTTTTATGTTACTGCGTAGTCTAATTAAAATGGCTTCTTTGTTATGTTATAATTGAAATGGCTTCTTTATTATGTTAACTGCTGAGAAAGTCCTCCCGCTAGCAGTTTGTTTGGATTATGTTATTGATAAGAGGGTGTTACGAACCAATTGGGATAGATGTTATGCTTTCTGTGTGTCTGTAAGATATTGTAATGCGCAGGTTTTAGGGGAAAAAGCGGGAGAGAGAGAGAGAGGATGGACAAAGTGCTGTGAGTCCACTAACAGGGTCGGACCCTGCGTAGGAGTCCGAGGTCCAGGGTGATCGGCGAGGAGAGGAGACGGAGATGGACTCGGGTGGAGCATCTGGTCGACCACCATTGTTGGTCCCAGGCGGCAGGTCGAGGTGGTCCAAGGGGAGACGCAGGTTGAAGAAGGAGGGTCCTGAGCTCCAACTGTTTGTGTACGAAGAGATTGAACTTTGATAAGTGTGGCACCTTTTATATTTTATCTCTATTAATTATATAGTTCCAGTAATATCTATAAACTGTAATTCATTTAATCGTATCTGGTGTATTGTCTGTTATTTGGGCGGGGTGGGGTACATCACACAGCATCCACACAAACTAATTACCCAGTTTGGCAGGGTCGAGGGCTGTTTCCCTAGACGACAGCGAGCTGAGTGACGCTGAGGCGTGCCGGGGTGCTACACTAATAAAGGATTGAATACATTTGTTTGACTTTTTGAACTTTATTATTGGATTGGATCAAAGAATGTGTCACACAGTATAACTCCCCGTGTTTGGTCTTTCACAGTGGCTTTGGTTTGTTAGAGTCATCGTTGCACTGACCTTAACCTCTAAGAAAGCCGGGGGACAGGGCACCATCTACAGATAGTCCTCTAAGTCATGCACCTTGTAATCTTGGAAATAAACTGATGTTCTTCCATTGTTAGATCTAAGTTCACTTTTGCCCTAACCAACACTGTGGAAGTACTTCAAGAGATGAACTGTGACATTCAGGAAATCTTCACCACCTTCTTGAAGGCAAATCATTGTGAGCAATAAGTATTATCTTTGGCAGTGATGATCACATCCTGAAGAATGAATTTAAAAGGTAGCCCTTGTCCAGTACCGCTGGACGTGTCACTCTGTTACTAAGCTCAAAGAGGTATTGATTGTGGCCTCCTCAACAATCAATGTAAGGTATTGAACCTGACCTGTGGTTTGACATCCCAGGACTCCGTCCAGCACTCCACAACTGTCTAAGGGGCCACACTCCCACTGCTCGCAGGTGATGTTGCTGGGGCTGGAGCAAGTGCAGCGCTCTGTGCAGTTCCTGTTTGTGATCCAGTTCTCTCCCAGCTGGATAAGACAAAAACAGAAAGAAACTATTCAAATCCATTCACCTTCTTATTTATCTTACCAGTCCTTTTTTTGTAATAATACCAGTCTTTAATCTCTCTGGTGTTCCTTTTCAGTGGACATACAAAAAAGGGAGCAAATTCACCTTTGGGGTGTAACAACTCTAAATTTGGCACTGTCCAAATGTTTAAAGGTGGAGTCATTGACAATACCAATGATTTACAAATGTTCAATTTATGAAGTTCTTCTTACACATAATGTAACATGCCCCTCTCCTTGCATAAGAGTACATGTATGGAATTGTCCATAATTCATTTTCCTAGCCTACTCAATTTAGAAAACTTCACCTATTGAAACATATTCCAGGAATGCATCCCTTTTGTAAATTGAGTTATTCATTTTGAGAGGACTAGAATATAAAAGCAAGGATGTAATGTTGAGGCTTTATAAAACACCGGTGAGACCTCATCTGGAGTAGTTTGAGCAGTTGTGTGCTCCCTGTCTTAGAAAGGATATACTGAAACTGGAGAGGGTTCAAAGGAGGTTCACAAAAATGATTCCAGGATTGAAAGACTTGTCATATGAGCAACGTTTGATGGCTCTGGGTCTGTACTCACTGGAATTCAAAAGAATGAGACTACTAGACAGGTATATGGAGGAATTTAAGGTGGGAGGTTATATGGAAGGCAGGGTTTAAGGGTCAGCACAACATTGTGAGCCAAAGGGCCTATACTGTGCTGTACTATTCTATGTTCTATGTTCTAATGAGGGCTGACCTCATTGATATCAATCGAATGTTGAAAGGCCTCAGTAGAGCGGATGTGGAGAGGATATTTCCTATTGTGGGGGGAGTCTAAGACCAGAGGACACAGCCGCAGAATAGAGGGATGCCCATTTAGAACGGAGGTGAGGAGGAATTTCTTTAGCCGGAGAGTGGTGAATCTGGGGAATCTGTTGCCACATGTGGCTGTGGAGGCCAAATCATTGGGTATATTTAAGGCAGAGATTAATAGATTCTTGATTAGTGAGGGATGCGGGGAGAAGGCAGGAGATTGAGGCTGGGGGGGGGGGAATGGATCAACCATGATGAAATGGCGGGGCAGACTCGATGGGCCAAATGGACTAATTCTGCTCCTATATCTTATGATCTTATTGGTGTACTCAGATATTAATGCAGAGGTTTGGATCAATGATCTGTAGATATAATCCTCCATAATTCATATTCAGTTAATTAACTAAATGAATCTGATTGATAATTTTAAGTAACAATGACCATGGAATTTCCAGATCAAACTACCGAAATTTATTTGATTCCTTTAGAAGGAAAGGAAATCTGTGACTCTTCCAGGAAATGTAGAGAAGATTTGACCCAGAAGCCAAGCAGCGGAAACAATCTTGTATTGAACGATAACTTTAACAATCAATGGCAAAATAACAAGCCATGAAGGGCCACCAAACAAGAGAGAACAGATACTAAACACAACAGGCAACAAGGTCTCTGAAAGCTAGGAACAAATGGTTGAAACTGGCTGGTTTGCATGAGTGAACAAGGACTGTGGATGAGAGGGGGTGTAAATAGGCTGCAGGTGATGAATTGGGAATGAGAGGCAGGTGATCCCTGAGAAGCTGGTGACTGGGAGATGCCTACCTGTGCAAGCTTGACAGATTCATCCTTGTGACATGTGATTCTATGTCCACAACAATGTGGTTGGGAGATGGAGTTCTATCTGAAAAAGCTTGAAATGATTCTTGAAGGTCAAACGTGAAGGCAAAATGCAGGGTTAATGGCAGGATTCAGCAGTGAGCAGGAACAGAGGGATCTCACGCCCATGTAAATAGATCTCTCAAAGTTGCCACGGAAGTTAATAGAATTGCTAAGAAGGCATATGTTGTGATAGCCTTCATTAGACAGGTGATTGAGTTCAAGAGCCAGAAGGTAATGTTGCAGCTCTAGAAAACCCTGGTTAGACCTCACTTGGAGTATCATGCTCATTTCTGGGCATCTCATTATAAGAAGGATGTGGAAGCTTTAGAGAGGGTGCAGAGGAGATTTACCAGGATGCTGTCTGGATTGGACAGCATGTTTTAAGAGGATAGGTTAAGCAAGCTTGGGCTTTTCTCTTTGGTGAAAATGAGGTTGAGATAGAAGCGCACAAGATGAAAAGAGGGTCATAGAGTGGACAGCCAAAACTTTTTCCCAGGGTTGAAATGGTTAATACAATGGGGCATAACTTGAAGGTGTTTGGAGGGGGGGGATGTCGGGGTAGGTTCTTTACACAGAGAATGGTGGGTACATGGAATGCACTGCCAGGATGGTGGTAGAGACAGATTGTTGTGTATTTAATATCTCAATAATATTTGAGTAATCTTGTATATATATATATATTGCTTGATTAAATATTCTTACTTGTTTAAGTTTTTAATAATGAGTAATACATAAAAATATGTGAATTGCATATATCATCCCTCTTTTCATCTTGTGCACTTCTATCTCATCCTCATTTTCACCAAAGAGAAAAGCCCAAGCTTGTGATACACACAGGCCTCACTTAAAGTAAACTCAAAGTTAGACCCGCATTTCAGACTTGCGGGTCCTCCTATGAATTCGTTTAATGTTTGGAAGTTACAAAACATAACACAGATACAATAGATTAGGGACATTTAAGAAACTCTTAGATAGGCACATGGATGAAAGAAAAATGGACAGCTGTGTGGGAAGGAACGGTTAGATGAGATCATAGACTAGGTGAAAAGGTCAGCACAACACCGTGGGCTGAATGGCCTGTAACGTTCTATGTTCTGTGACTCTTAACTACTGTGTGAAATGGTCATTTCTACCAAACTGCCAAATGGGATTTGCTTAGGTGGGAATCTTGGTTAGCATAGACCAGCTAGGCTGAAGGGCCTGCTTCTGTCCTTTCTGACTCTATGCCATGAAGTGACCGGGGCAGTTGGGAGAAACAATATCCTGGCCTTGCCAACAAAACCCAAAGCATGTCTATTCAGAAATCATAAATACAAGAGGTTCCACAGATGCTGGAAATCCAGAATAACGCATACAAAATGCTGGAGGAACTCAGCAGGTCAGGCAGCATCTATGGAAATGAATAAACAGTTGACATTTCAGGTCAAAACCCTTCGTCAGGACTGGTAAGGAAGGGGGAAGACACCAGAGTAAAAGGTGGTGGTAGGGGAAAGAGGATAGTTGGAAGGTGATAGGTGAAGTCAGGTGGGTGGGAAAGGTCAAGGGCTGGAGAGGAAGGAATCTGATAGGAGAGGAGAGTGGACCGTAGGAGAAGGGGAAGGAGGAGGAGACTCAGAGGGAAGTGATAGGCAGGCGAGAAGAGGTAAGAGACCAGAGTGGGAAATAGAAGAAGGGGGAAAGGGGAGGGAAATTTTTTTTTAACTGGAAGGAGAAATTGATATTCATGTCTTCAGGTTGGAGGCTACCCAGACAGAATATAAGATGTTGCTCCTCCACACTGAGGGTGGCCTCATCGTGGCACAACAGGAGGCCATGGGAATCGGAATAAAATGTTTGGCCAAATTCGCAAATTTTATGAGTATCTGTATCAAATCACATTGTAGCAATAATTTGGCTCTGGAATTTGCTCAACTATTCATTAAAATCAATTCAGATCTCTCCAGGAAATCTACCATCTTCTTGATTCCCATATCCCTCAATTCCCCAAAATCACAGCCATGAATATACCCAACCTCTGGAGCAGAGTACTCCAAGATGTACTGCCCTTGGTGAAAAGATTTCACTAACTTCGGTCTCAAATGGCTCTCCCTTTTATCTTGAGATGATGTTTCCCTACGTAGAGTCTCCAGCCAGGAAAAACAGCAAATGCCCTATCAATGCCTGAAGATGGGAGTATGGTTTTTCACTTTGATCTGAAGGAGAGTGAGAGGTGAACTGATAGAGATACACAAGTTGACGAGGCAGAGACAGAGTGGACAGCCAGGGACATTTTCCCAGGTGGAAATGGTTAATATGAGGGGGCATAATTTTAAGGTGATTGGAGGAAAGTATAGACGGGATGTCAGAGATTTGATTTTATTGCACAGAGAGTGGCGGATGTGTGGAACGCCCTGCCAGGGGATGGTGGTAGAGGCAGATACACTAGGGGCATTTAAAAGCTCTTAGATAGGCACATGGATGATAAGAAAATGGAGGGTTGTGTAGAGAGAAGAGTAGATTGATCTTAGAGCAGGTTAAAAGGTCTGTACAACATTGTGGGCTGAAGGGCCTATACTGTGCTGTAATGTTCCATGTTGCACACTGGTCGCACTTCACTGTTTTAAAGTAGCAAAAACATACCTCTCCTAAACACCTGGACAAACTGTGTTTTCTTAGGAATAGAATTTCCTAACTTAAGCACGGATAGCTGAAGCATGTGGCCTCGTCAAAACGCACACAAATACAACAAGATTTCCTTGTGTCCTGGTAATAAAGACAAATGTATCCATTGCTTATTCTAAGAGCATCCGGCTGCTCTGGGCTCCGTGATGTTTTCTCAGCTCTGTGCTGAACTGAGGCCGAGGCCGTCTCTGCTCCTGGTGCTCTGAACTCACTTTCCTTTTGAATGCTATTTGCTTACTTTTATTGTTTTCACATTTTGTGTTTTTTTCCTCTCTCTGCATGTTGAGTGTTCGATGGTCTTTTTTACGGGTTCTTTTCGGTTTCTTTGCTTTGTGGCTGCCTGTAGGGGTGGTGGGGGAGGGGTGGATCCTCAAGTTATATACTGAACATGTACTTTGAACTTTTGAACTTTGAACCCCTCGAGGTATTGTCACTTGCTGAAGCTTTTGCTACACCATTGTCATGTTAAACACAGTGCTCTCAGTAGATACAGTGGCACTTACCAAGTGGTAGTTCCTCTCTGAATCCACACAACCGCATTGGTCAAATGTGACGCACTTGTCTCCGCTCAGCACATAACCACGGTTGCAGACGCAACCCTCGACGCAGGGATGGGCGCACTCATTGGGAGATGACAGATCAGTGCAGGATGCAGGGCAAGCGCTGCCGCAGGGTTCGTAGTGACTGCCCGCTGGGCAGTTCAGAGCTGTGTGGAGAGAATGAGGAACTCAGTTCACATGAAAGAGGGGCAGAACGATAGGGCACCAACAGAGAGGGACATCAGACTGAGGGTGGGGCGGGGCAGGGTGGGGTGGAAAGCCCCTCCTGAGCTCAATCCTGCATTCAGATTTCAGTTGAAACATTAGTCCTCAGATGTATCTAAAGGACGTCACTGCTAGTAAGTTAGAGAGATGGACACGTCCTCCCCAACCCACTGGCAGATATAAACCCAGTGAATAACTTGCCATTTCAAGTCCCTGGGTGTCAGCATCTATGAGGACCTGTCCTGGGCCCAGTTACAAAGAAGGCACAACAGTGTACATACTTCATTAGGAGTCTGAGGAGATTTGGTATGTCACCAAAGACACTCGGAAATTTCTACAGAATGGAGAGCATTCTAACTAGCTGCATCACCAACTGTTATGAGGTGTGGGGTTCAAAATAAGCTCCAGAGAGTTGTGAACTCAGTCAGCTCCATCATGGGTACTAGCCTCCGTAGAATCCAGGACATCTTCAAGGAGCGGTGCCTCAAGAAGGCGGTATCCATCATTAAGGACCCCCATCACCCAGGACGTGCCCTCTTCACATTGTTACCATCAGGAAGGAGGTTCAGGATCCTGAAGGCCCACACTCCGCGATTCAGGAACAGCTTCTTCCCCTCTGCCATCAGATTTCTAAATGGACATTGAACCCATGAACACTACCTCATTACTTTTTAAATTCTGTTTTTGCACTACCTATTTAACTATTTAATGTATATATAAATATATACAGTATACACTTACTGTAATTCAGTTTTTTCTGTATTATCATGTACTGCATTGTACTGCTGCCACAAAGTTAACAAATCTCACGACATATTCCGATGATATTAAACCTGATTCTGATTCCATAATCAGTTTCAGATTGCAGAGGAGTGTGTATGAGGTACTCACGGCAAAATGTCTTCTTTCTCCAGGTTACAGGGACACCAGCCTGGGCACAGAGAGCTGCATAAGACTGGAGGGCAAGGCAGAGGATTCCTGTGTCCCCCTCGGAGGCACACTGATCATACACACAGCTTTCAAAATATATCTCTGGAGGAACCTTATTGTGACACTCTTTGAATGGGCCTGTAGAAAAGAACAGGAAAACAGGAAGGTCATGGGCAAAGCAAATGAGAGACTTTGCAAGTCTTCCCCAAAGTGGGAACTGAGGGAGTAGAACGGTACGGTCTCTTACTCTTTTCGTAAGGAGGAAGATGGGATGTGAAAGAATGTGGAGGCTGTTAGGGCATATTCTGGACTTACGGTGTACACTAAAACATTAACTTCATCAGCCAATCTTTAGACCTGAAGGTAGACTATAGATTAAATTTAAAATACAGCTCTGGACAATAGGGTCCTACAGCTGTGAACTGCAGTTGATTGAAAAAAAATAGACAATGCTGATTAACATTAATCTTGGGTGTCTGGAGTGCGGGTGCTAAGAAGTGGGTGTAAAAGTTATATGTAATTCAGCAAGAAGATCCAACAAGTCAATACTTGAAGAAATTCAGCCAGTCTGCTCACTAGGAGGCTTGATTATGAGACAAAAGCTCAAATATTTTGGCCACATCATGAGAAGACAGAATTCCTTGGAGAAGACTCTCATGTTGGGTAGGGAAAAGGAGAGGACGACAGAGACTATGATGGATAGATAATATTACTCAGACGATGCATATGACCTTGGGGGATCTTAGGGAGGCAGCTTCCGACAAGAAGGCTTGGTGTATGATGGATAGATAATATTACTCAGACAATGCATGTGACCTTGGTCGATCTTAAAGGGGCAGTTTCCGACAAGAAGACTTAGTGTGCAGGAGTCCATGAGGTCACGGACTCGACTTAATGACTGAACAACAAAATTCAAAGGAGATCTTTGTGGATATATTGTAAATATAGAATTGTCCTTTTATCTATAACATATAAAATGTCATGTAATATTGTATCAAACAGGCCTCTTCCTTTGAAAGGGTCTGCTTGTTCTTGTTGAATAAAAGACTACTTTTTATCTACCAGCTGTAACTCTCTGGTGACTTTGTTCACATTACAACTGAGACAATACAAGAAAGCGGAATATGGCAGAAGGAGAAAGTGGGAAGGAGGAAGGGGGAAAATGGGAACATGAGATAGGAGAATGGAAGTGGGGAAAAACGGTGATTTGCTAAATGAAAAATTGGGAATGTGAGGAGAGAAGTGGGAATTGGAGGAGGAAAATAGTGAAAGCATGGGGGAGAAAAAGGGATGGGGAGGAGCAGAATTGGAAGAAAAGATAAAGAGGAAGAAGGAGGAAAAAAAAACGGGAATATGGAGAGTGAGGGTTGAAATAACAAAGGGGCTTCTGGTTGGAGTTTTCACCCTGAAGTGCCTGTTACCTGTTGGATCCTTGATCATGCCGCAACTTGTTGACTGTTGTACCTCCTGCTCAATATCCTTGTCACAGTCTTTGATCCCACCAGTGTTCGTGCACCTGCCCAGAGAGGCAAGAGGATAGGATGTCAGCACAGTGCATTTTATCTGACAGCTGGGCAGCCATTCCTCCAAAAGGACCACAACTTTGTCATAGGGGTTGGAGGCTTGTGTGCCTCAGTGACCCGGAGAGCTATGTTGACTGGAGTCAAGGCTTTCAGCTTTGGCTCTTGGTAGGGTCTCCCATGACAAATAGGTCAAAGGGTAGAGGCTAGACCAAGAGTGGTCCACCAGTACTCCAGGTTTGGGGGTTCAGCTCAGGACTAACACCCCTGACTAGTAAAACAAAATCGTTACGGAAACAGCAATGAAGAATCCTTCTACATCTGAGTGTGATGGTATTCCGAGTCTCCAACCGGGACTTGCATGACCTACTTACTTACTGCCTGTTATGCCATTGGCAGCAATGAAGGTTCTCCATGTCTATCTGATCACACTGTCACACACACAGATGTTGAAGGAGTCTTCAAAACAGAATCAGTCTTCGAAACTGAATCAGGTAAGTACTTAGAGAGAAATTACAAGAAAATGGTAGGAGGGAGGGACTAACTGGATTACTTGGACAGAATTGGCTCCAGATCAGTGGATTGAATGGGCTCTGTCTGAACTGTATGCAGTTACAATTGTATGATTCAATTACCCTGTAGTGTTATCAAGTACAAGCCAGCTCTCTCCCAGTTTGTTCGTGGTCTCAGCAACACTGCCATCAGGCTTCAAGTTGTCATCAGTCTTCTTCCCGTTATAATTTCCTGCAAGAAAGAGAATTGGGATGTTCTAATAGAACATGAAAGAGTCCAGAGAAAACTTACAAGGATGTTGCCCGGACTGGAGTTGTATAAGACGTTGTTGAGACCTAATTTGGAGTATTGTGTGCAGTTTTAGTCACCTACCTACAGGAAAGATGTAAATAAGATTGAAATAGTCTAGAGAAAATTTACAAGAGTGTGGCAGTACTGTAAGGTCCGAATTATAAACAAAGTTTGAGTAGGTTAGGGTTTTATTCCTTGGAACGTAGAAAATTGAGGGGAGATTTGGTACAGGTATACAAAATTATGAGGGGATATGGATAGTGTAAATGCAAGCAACACACATCAAAGTTGCTGGTGAACGCAGCAGGCCAGGCAGCATCTCCAGGAAGAGGTGCAGTCGACGTTTCAGGCCGAGACCCTTCGTCAGGACTAACTGAAGGAAGAGTGAGTAAGGGATTTGAAAGTTGGAGGGGGAGGGGGAAGATCCAAAATGATAGGAGAAGACAGGAGGGGGAGGGATGGAGCCAAGAGCTGGACAGGTGATTGGCAAAAGGGGATACGAGAGAATTATGGGACAGGAGGTCTGGGAAGAAAGACAGAGGGGGGGACCCAGAGGATGGGCAAGAGGTATATTCAGAGGGACAGAGGGAGAAAAAGGAGAGTGAGAGAAAGAATGTGTGCATAAAAATAAGTAACAGATGGGGTACGAGGGGGAGGTGGGGCCTAGCGGAAGTTAGAGAAGTTGATGTTCATGCCGTCAGGGTGGAGGCTACCCAGACGGAATATAAGGTGTTGTTCCTCCAACCTGAGTGTGGCTTCATCTTTACAGTAGAGGAGGCCGTGGATAGACATGTCAGAATGGGAATGGGAATGGGATGTGGAATTAAAATGTGTGGCCACTGGGAGATCCTGCTTTCTCTGGCGGACAGAGCGTAGATGTTCAGCAAAGCCGTCTCCCAGTCTGCGTCGGGTCTCGCCAATATATAAAAGGCCACATCGGGAGCACCGGACGCAGTATATCACCCCAGTCGACTCACAGGTGAAGTGTTGCCTCACCTGGAAGGACTGTTTGGGGCCCTGAATGGTGGTAAGGGAGGAAGTGTAAGGGCATGTGTAGCACTTGTTCCGCTTACATGGATAAGTGCCAGGAGGGAGATCAGTGGGGAGAGATGGGGGGGACGAATGGACAAGGGAGTTGTGTAGGGAGCGATCCCTGCGGAATACAGAGAGAGGGGAGGAGGGAAAGATGTGCTTAGTGGTGGGATCCCGTTGGAGGTGGCGGAAGTTACGGAGAATAATATGTTGGACCCGGAGGCTGGTGGGGTGGTAGGTGAGGACAAGGGGAACCCTATTCCTAGTGGGGTGGCGGGAGGATGGAGTGAGAGCAGATGTACGTGAAATGGGGGAGATGCGTTTAAGAGCAGAGTTGATAGTGGAGGAAGGGAAGCCCCTTTCTTTAAAAAATGAAGACATCTCCCTCGTCCAGGAATGAAAAGCCTCATCCTGAGAGCAGATGTGGCGGAGACGGAGGAATTGTGAGAAGGGGATGGCGTTTTTGCAAGAGACAGGGTGAGAAGAGGAATAGTCCAGATAGCTGTGAGAGTCAGTAGGCTTATAGTAGACATCAGTGGATAAGCTGTCTCCAGAGACAGAGACAGAAAGATCTAGAAAGGGGAGGGAGGTGTCGGAAATGGACCAGGTAAACTTGAGGGCAGGGTGAAAGTTGGAGGTAAAGTTAATAAAGTCAACGAGTTCTGCATGCGTGCAGGAAGCAGCGCCAATGCAGTCGTCGATGTAGCGAAGGAAAAGTGGGGGACAGATACCAGAATAGGCATGGAACATAGATTGTTTCACAAACCCAACAAAAAGGCAGGCATAGCTAGGACCCATACGGGTGCCCATAGCTACACCTTTAGTTTGGAGGAAGTGGGAGGAGCCAAAGGAGAAATTATTAAGAGTAAGGACTAATTCCGCTAGATGGAGCAGAGTGGTGGTAGGGGGAACTGATTAGGTCTGGAATCCAAAAAGAAGCGTAGAGCTTTGAGACCTTCCTGATGGGGGATGGAAGTATATAAGGACTGGACATTGTAAAGGACAGTGTAAATGCAAGCAGGCTTTTTCCACTGAGGTTGGGTGGGACTACAACTAGAGGTCATGGGTCAAGGGTGAAAGGTGAGAAGTTTAAAGAGAACTCAAAGGGAAACTTCTTCCCTCAGAGTGCTGTGAGAGGGTGGAATGGGCTACCAGTGCAAGTGGTGCATGCGAGCTCGATTTCGACGTTTAAGAGAAGTTTGGATAGGTATATGGATGGTAGGGGTATAGCGGATTATAGTCCCGGTGTGGGTCAATGGACTAAGCAGTTTAAACAGTTTGCATGGATTAGATGGACCAAAGGGCCTGTTTCTGTGCTGTATTTTTCTATGACTCTATGAGCTCAGGTTTGGAGCAAATCTCTTTCTAGACCCAGGGTTCCCAATCTGTGTCCATGTACCCTCTCAGTTAATAATAGGGGTCCGTGGTATAAAATAGGTTGGGTACCCCTGCTCTAGACATTCTCACTGGACAGGGGCATCATGGGTTAGATGTAGAGTGAAGTTCCCTCTATGTCTCAGGGCTAGATACAAAGTAACCTCTGCACTGTTCCACCAATGTCTCTAGACCAAGTTACCCATTGGCACCATTTCATATTTTAACTTGGTGTTGACTAGTAACCAAACAGTCGATGTAATAATATCAGTAAATGCTCTCATTTCCTTCCCTATCATTGTAAGGCCCTCCAGCCCTATGACCCACTAGGCCTTTCTTTGTGCCATCCTGAATTTGATCAGTCCATCACTGTTTGCAGCAGTCAAATCTTTAAGCTCAGGAATCACAGTACCAATTAATATATCATAGGCCAGGCACTAGGACAGGTTTTAAGAAGCTTCCTACTTTACGACACTTTTTAAAACCTGACCTAATGCCTGGCCTGGAATCTATTAATTAGTCCTGTGATGCCCTGGATCTCCCTAGACCAGGGGTTCCCAAGCTTTTTTATGCCATGGAGCCTTACCATTAACCAAGGGGTCTGTGGACTCTAGGCAGGGAATCCCTGCCTGACATTCTCCCTCCCCTGCCTCCCTACATTCGGCACAGAGCCGCATCTCTTTATGAAGTTGGCAGCGAGGACTCCCGTTCCTTCCCTGGACCTTACCGCAGAGGCCACAGAGCTGTCCTGCATATGAAGAGGGAACAGTAACATCCACGTGATGGTTTCCATCATAGCGCACCCAAAGGCCAAATACCGTCTCCAGCAAGACGTAGCCTCCACTAATCCGGATCTGCAGGTTGTCCATAAAGACGGGAGGGTTGACCCGCCGCCCATCCACCTGTGCCAGAAGTAAACAGAGTCAGGACACAATGGGTGCAAGAACTATAGTAGCACAACTTCTCATTTTCAACTGGCTTGCCTGGTTTCCAGAATGCACCAGGAGCCTTTCCAATCCCCATGATAACCTCCAGAGTAGTAGTGAGAGAACAAATGGTTGGGCAAGGTGTAGCACTAGCTTAGTTCCACCCAACCCACTTGATCGGGGTCACGTGAAGCCATGGGAGCAGGTGGTGGATGGATGGTCATATGAGCAGCTGGTGCATAACACAAGTCCTGGTTATACGACCACTGACGTTAAGCAGACAATCTCTGGTGAGTATTGATAAAGGCTGGGGTCACCCATCTTGTAAAAACACTACCCAGAAGAAGGCAATGGCAAACCACTTCTGTAGAAACAATTGCCAAGCACAATCATGGTCATGGATAAGAGCATCATTGCCTGCATCATACGATACGGTACATAACGATGATGATGATGAGCCTTAAGAATGTTAGTGGGTTTATAATTAAATAAATGTTTTGGGAAGTTCTTTTAATTAGTTAAGTATTGATGCCCTGTTGGATACCTTGCTAAACTTTGCAAAAAGTCTTTGAGAGGAGCAAGCTCTGGAAGGCCATCAAGACATTTTGGGAGCAGTGTCTGGCTGATTGCCACATCTCAATAACTGCTCTTGGGATGGGGAGAACCAAGGTGACTGAACTCATAAACTTAGGGTTAGGGTATGGGATGATAAGGTCATAATCTGGCCCATTGATTATATTTCTACCCTACTCTTCTCGCCCGATCAGAATATCTTCTATTCTTTTCTCCCTCAGGTGCTTAGCCAGCTTCCTCTCAAATTATCCTGCGCAACAAATCTTTTTGAAAGTGTTGTTTCCTCAGAATTTTTGTTTGTTTATGATAGACTACTTGAAGCTGACCACAAGTACTGCTTGCATCATGTAGGAATTTGGAGAAACAAGAAATTAACTTTTATTGACTATAATATGTTCAATTGCATTGCATTGTTGACCTATCTGATTTGTGGACCAACAAAAGTGCCTTCCTTAATCTTAACATCAGTTATTCCTACTTGAATTATGAATTGAAATAACAAATATAGACAATTTAAAAAATGGTGTGTGACGGAACTTTCACGGTGATTTTCATGATTTTCAATTGCATTTGCATTGTAAATGTTACTACAGAAGTGGTCTGTCATTGCCTTATTCTGGGCAGTATCTTTACAAGACAGCTGACCCCCCCACCCACCACCCCAGTCATTATCAATACTCTTCAGAGACTGCCTGCCTGGCGTCACAACCAGGACTTGTTGTATGCACCAGCTGCTCATATGACCATACACCACCTGCTCCTGCGGCAATAGTTCAACTAAGCTAAAAATGTTTTGCTGATGATTTTCATTTGTACTCAGTTCCTGAGGCTTCCCAGTTAAGTGTCCAACAATATTCAACCAGTATTGATGGATTTCAGTTGCTTGACACCGTTTCTCCATGACTGCATAGTGAAACCTTTCACCATGCTCATCACTGACAGTACCAAGATTGGCAGCAGTGAAGCAGTATAACTGGGAATGCAGAAAATTAATCTTTAGTATCATGTTGCACTTCATAGTTTTGCACACTTAGAGCATGGTGTCTCTTTAGTTGCCAAGAAAATTTTCAACAATATCCTTGAATGCCTTCCATGTGATTTTCTCCAGGCCCACCAGAAGTTTTTGAAATTGCCTGTCATTGATGACCTGTTTGACTTGTGGACCAACAAAAATGCCTTCCTTAATCTTGACATCATTTATTCTGACATGACAAATATAGGCATTTAAAAAATGGTGTGTGACATGGAAATTTCACGGTGATTTTCATGATCAACAGCCCAAAATCCATAAGATACACTCAAAGGTACTCAGGAAGCAAAACCTTTGTTTTCCAGTGTTATTTGAACCATTTCGTGTAGCACAGACTCCACAATGATACCCCAGGATGGTGCAGCTGGGACACTCACTGATTTTGACCCAGGATCATTCAAGGTCAGAATCATGACAATATAGACTCAGCAGCGAAGATAGAAAAGAAAGAGCGCCAGTCTGTGGGCCAAACACTTACGATAACTCTTCGGTTCTTCATTAAGGTGATGCGATGACCATGAACTTCAACGTGAACCTCCTTGACATAGGAGACCTGCTTATTCCTGCCTCGGTGCTCATTACTGGTCTCAATGTTGAAGTAGGGCAGGCCAGAGGAGGTGTTGCAGAGTTTAGAGAAAGTGTAAGTGCACGTTCCCATGAAGTGGTGGACCACCTTATCGAAAGTCATGTAATGTGGGTCTCCTGATGCACTGCAGGTTTCATGCCCTGTTGCATGAGAAAGATCAGCATCAAATTTCAAGAGGACTAGAATATAAAAGCAAGGATCTAATGTTGAGACTTTATAAAGCACTGGAGAGACCTCACTGGGAGTATTGTGAGCAGGTTTGGACCCCATCTCAGAAAGGATATGCTGAAACTGGAGAAGATTCAAAGGAGGTTCATGAAAATGATTCTGAGATTGGAAGGCTGGTAATATGAAGAGCATTTGATGGCTCTGGGCTGGTATTCACTAGAATTCAGAAGAATGAGGGGCGACCTAATTGAAACCTATTGAATGGCGAAAGGCCTTGATAGAGTGGATGTGGAGAGGATGTTTGCTATGATGGGAGAGTCTAAGACCAGAGGACAACACTTCAGAAATGAGGGATGTCCTTTTACAGAAGAGATGAGGAGGAATTTCTTTATCAAGAGAGTGGTGAATCTGTGGAATCCTTTGCCACAAACAGCTGCAGAGGCCAAGTCTGTATTTACATTTAAGGCAGAGGTTGATAGATTCTTTATTGGTCAGAGCATGAAGGGATATGGGAACATAGCAGGAGATTGGGGCTGACAGGAAAATTGGATCAGCCATGATGAAATGGCAGAGCAGACTCAATGGGCCAGATGGACTAATTCTGCTCTTATATCTTATGGTCTAAGTGTATGAATCATGATGTGATGAAGCAGGGTGAAAGACCACTTGGCTTCTACGTTTGTACCTGGTTTTCCCTATGCTTTTTCATTACTTTGACGATGTCTTCCCTGATTGACCCAATGGCATTCTCTTTCCATGTCTAGTTTATCTCTTCAAGAACTATCAACTATGAGAGGAATAGAGAGCAACAAGAAAACCCATCCAATTCTCAACCTTGTTCTGCGTCTAATTCAGATCATGTTAAATCTGAACTATGTCAGAGCTTAAAAATTTTCAATCCCTGGGTTCTTTTAGGAGTTCCAGAATGAGCGAGAAACTTTAATTTTCCCAATCATTTATTTTAAAGCTTAAACAAAGATATAGAGCATTTGAAACTAAATGACGAGCTGAGAAGCAAAGTAGAGTCAGTAGATGCCATAAGTGATGGTGTCTTTGAAATATCTATCATCTTTATACTCGAGATAACAGAAATTCTTTAGATAACAGAATCCAATCAATGGCTACACAACTATACCACCTGGGTAATGTGCTAACATTTAGCCGATGAAAAATGAAAAGATATATGCAACTGCAAGACCAGTTTCTGCCAATAAGGAACCAAGATAGCACCTCTGAAAATTCTATCTCTTTTATAATAAGATAAGAGAACTTCCATAGATAGGAAGAAACTATCTAATAGACTGCATGATTAAAACAATTACATTACGTGGGTAATGTGCTAATACTTAGCCAATGATAATTGAAAAAGGTGATAAACAGTTAGTTTAGCTGCTATACCGTTTTCTGCCAGTGAGTGGGGATGAACCACCACATACTGTGAAAAATACGAGGTGTTAAAAAATACAAATTCTGTCAGTAAAAATACTATGATTTTCATCTTGCAGTAATTCAACTAATATAAAAAGTATTTTTAAAAAACCAACCAATTCCAACGACCAGAACTCAATGTTCTCACCTTGGTTTTTATAATACTCTTGTCCCTAAAAACCCTGATCTTTTTCAATTGTGACAGTCTCTATTGATGGCAACTGGCACATTAGGTCTATGCTTGGTTCTAATACAACACTCCCTATGATAACAAAAATGATTCCAGGATTGAAAGGATTGTCACATGAGGAGCATAAGATAACCCTGGGCCTTTTATTTTAGGCCATTCCTGTTTTTATTCCTAAATCCTTCTTTGATACTTTCGATTCTATATCTTTTTATATATGGAAAAATAAAATTTCTCGATTAAATAAAGTTCATCTTCAAAAAGCTAAAAAGAATGGAGGTTTATCCTTACGCAATTTTAGGTTTTAATACTGGGCAGTCAATATATGGAATCTTACGTTTTGGTTATATTATCTTAATCGAGAGGACTGTCTGGTCTGGGTTTCTTTAGAAGCTAACTCTGCTAATAAATTTTCTATCATTTCTCTTCTCGGATCCTCAATTCCTTTATCTTTAAGTAATTTAACTGATAATTTTGTAGTTAAACACACTTTGAGGATTTGGGTACAATTTAGAAAATATTTTGGTTTATTGAGTTTTTCACTTTCCAGTCCTATTTTTTTAAACCTTCTATGTCTGATGTAGTTTTTAAAGAGTGGAATAGATTGGGTATTAAATGTTTTCATGATTTGTTTGTTGGAGATAGTCTCTCTTCATTTGAACAACTGTCAGTGAAGTATAGCCTACCGAGAACTCACTTCTTTCGATATTTACAAATTAGAGACTTTTTGCGTTCTCAAGTACATACATTTCCTAAAAGTCCAGATAAAAATTTACTTGACATTATTTTTAATTTGAAACCCTTCCATAACGCATCTAAATCTAATATTTATGGTATGTTGTTGGGAATGAGAAATATTCCTTTAGATAAAATTAAAAATCTTTGGGAACAAGATTTACAGATTTCAATTTCTGAGGACACTTGGAATGAAATTTTTAAATTGGTTAATACCTCATTGTTATGTGCCCGTCATTTCCTTCTACAATTTAAAGTGGTTCATCGAGCCCATATATCTAAAGATAAGCTGTCTCGTTTTTATTCCGATATATCTCCCTATTGTGACAGATGTAATAATGGAGAAGCTTCATTAATCCATATGCTTTGGACTTGTCTGAGTCTTGAAAAATATTGGAAGGAAGTATTTTAAATTTTTTGGTGCTTTTTAAAGTAAATTTTAAACCTAATCCTAATAATAATGATATTATTTTGGAGATACATGATCTGCATATTTTGGCCTTTATTTCTCTTACAGTCAGGAGGGCATTGTTGCTTAAGTGGAAGGATGCCACTCCGCCCACTCATACTCATTGGTTACATGATGTTATGTCTTGCTTAAATTTAGAGAAGATTCGCTGTTCAATTTCTGAACCTAGACAAGATTTTTTAACATTGTGGGCACCTTTTTTGAATTATTTTCAAAATCTTAGATTTGCTATTAAACACAAATGTTGGCTAATAATATGCTTTACTATCTGTTAAGGTTCTTTTCTTTTTCTTTTTTTTTTAACCAAACAGCTGTGTTTTTCTTGGTAGTGGATTTATATTTTTTGTACAACAAAATTATCTCTTTTCAATATTATGTTTAAATTTAATTTACATGGATATGGGGTAATTACACTTCATCTGTGATTTCAATATATTGTAATCGATATATATTATATATCCTACTGTACTCTGTATTCTTTTATGTAAGAAATTAATAAAAATATTGAAAAAGAAAGAAAGATAACCCTGGACCTGCATTCACTGGAAATCAGAAGAATGAGGGGGGGATCTCATTGAAGCCTATCGAATGTTGAAAGGCTCGATAGAGTGGATGTGGAGAGGATGTTTTCTGTGATGGGAGAGTCTAGGACCAGAGGACATCCCCCTTTTTTGCTTTACCTATAACCCATCACAATGATTACATCTTTTTTATTCCGAATTTCTACGCATGTAGCTTTGCTGGATTGGCCTTCCAATATGTCCTCCCTCAGTTCTATCATGATAGTCTCCCTCAGGTACAACTCTGCCTCCTTTTTAACATCCCTCTGTCATATCTGAAACATCTATGGAAAGGAATGAAGAGTTGACATTTCAGATCAAAATCCTTCATTAGACTCTATTCCTCTCCATAGAATCTGTCTGACCTGAGTTCTTCCAATATGTTTGTGTGTTACTCCAGATTTCCAACATCTTAAGAATCTCTTATGTATCTGAAATATCTATACCCTGGAACACTGATCTGCCACTCCTGGCCTTCTCTCAACCATAAGATCATAAGATAAGTAACAGGCAGATGAGAAGAAGTAAAAGGTCAGAGTGAAGAATACAGAAAGGGGAGAAGTAAATTTGGTTACTGGAAGGAGAAATCTATATTCATGCCATTAGGTCATGACATATGCCAGTGATATTAAACCTGATTCTGATTATGACATCTTGGGGCCATATGATCTTTCGCATTAGCTGAGGGAGTGGGAGAGATGATTATGGGTTAAGGATGATAGGTGAAAAGTTTAAGGGGAACGTGAGAGGAAACTTCTTCATTCAGAGAGTCGTGAGAGTGTGGAACAAGCTGCCAGCACAAGTGGTGCATGGGAGCTCAATTTCAACGTTTAAGAGAAGTTTGGATACATGAATGGTAGGGATACGGAGACTAGTGCAGGTCAATAGGAGTAGGCAGTTTAAATGGTTTTAGGCAGTTTAGATGGGCCAAAGGACCTGTTTCTGTGCTGTACTTTTATGTGACTCTATGACTCTTGTCCAGTTACCAATCCAACAGTGTAACCACAATGCCATTGTAACCCCAAAGTGTTGAGTCTGTCCACGCACTTGATAAAGTTGCTAAGGCCTTACCCAGAGGATGACAGCCGTACACCCCATCCTGTAGCCCACAGCTCTCTCCAGCTGTGCATCCTGCAGGCTTGCATTTGATGATGTTTTCTCCAAGGCATTGGCACTGCTCACTGCAGCCCTTCTTGTACCAGGTCTCGTTAGGCTGAGGAGGAAGTTAAAAAGGATTTCCATTATTATGACCCTCCAAGAGGACCACAATCTTGTCGTATGGTTTGGAGGCTTGCATGCCTCAATGACTCAAGAGAGCTATGTTGGCTGGAGTCAGGGCCTTGTGCTTTGGCTCTTAGTAGGTCTCCCATGCCAAACAGTTTAAAGAGTAGAGGCCAGACTAAGAGTGGTCCACTGGTCCTCCAGGTTTCGGGTTTCAACTCAGGGCTAAGAACACTGACTGGTAAAACAAAATTGTTATGGAAACAGTAATGAAGAATCCTTCTACATCTGAGTGCGATGGTATTCCTGAGTCTCCACCTGGGACTTGTGCGACTGACGGTAGTGAAAATGGAGAGGAAGCTACTGGGATGATGAACACCACCAAGACAAAGACCAGAAGTGGTTTTAAACAGACAGAGATGGAGGACCTTCATTGCTGCCCTAAATGCCAGTGGCGTAATGGGCAGTAAGAAGATTATTATGACACAGGCCTGAGTGAGTCAGGAGAACAGAAGCAACACACACAAAATGCTGGAGGAACTCAGCAGGCCAGGCAGCTGAGATGGAAAAGAGTAAAGAGTTGACGTTTTGGCCCGAAACACATTGGCAGGACTGGTCTGAAATGTCGACTGTACTTTTTTCCATAGATGCTGCCTGGCCTGCTGAGTTCCTCCAGCATTTTGTGTGTGTTGCTTAGATTTCCAGCATCTACAGATTTTCTCTTGTTTGTCAGGAGAACAGAACTAGGGATAACATTGAGCAATCACAACATAAACAGAAGCACACAAACTTACAATGGTCAATCCCCCTTTACTCTGTAGGGATTAAGAATTACCTTGGATGCTTCAAAGAATTATTGGTCCAATTAAATTCCTTCTTGCTTCAATGTGAAGCTACTGCTGTGACATTGGGAGATCTTGGCTGCAAAGTAGCCCACAGGAAGCTCCCACACACAACAATGAAATAATAAACCAAATACTCTGTTTCAGCTATATTGACTGAGATAAATATTTGGCCGGTTTGCCAGTGAGAATTCCCCTGCTCTTCGTCAAAACAGTACCATGGGATCTTCAGCCCACTTTAGACAGAGTTGATGGGTTTAACTCCTCAACTAAAAGCAACACCTCCAACAGCTCAATTCTCCCTCTTATCTGAGGATCTGTCCTGGACCCAGCAGCTACAAAGAAGGCACAACAGCGGCTATACTTCATCAGGAGTTTGAGTAGATTTGGTATGTCACCAAGGACACTCTCAAATTTCTGTAGAAGTACCATGGAGACCATTCTAACTGGCTGCATCACTATCTGGTATGGTGGGGTGGGGGGTGTCACTGCACAGGATCGAAGTAAGCTGCAAGGAGTTGTAAACTCAGTCAGCTCCATCAAGGGCACTAGCCTCCGTAGCATCCAGGACATCTTCAAGGAGTGATGCGTCATTAAGGACCCCCATCACCCAGGTCATGCTTTGTTGTCATTGCTACCATCAGGGAAGAGGTACAGGAACCTGAAGGCACACACTCAACGATTCAGGAACTGCTTCTTCCCCTCTGCCATCCAATTTCTAAATCGACATAGAACCCATGAACACTACCTCACTACTTTTTATTTCTATTTTAAAACTACTTATTTATATCCATACCTATATATGTACGTCTCTATCTATTTTTATCTATCAACGTACATACAGACACTTACTGTAATTCACAGTTTTTAAATTATTATTTGTACCGGATTGTACTGCTGCCGCAAAGACAACTAATTTCACGATATTAAACCTGATTCTGACTTTGTCCAATTAAAAATTAAATGTGGTATGGTTATCCTGTACCTTCTATCTCAGGTCAGAGCTTAATGCCAGAGATAGGGACACTCACCAGCCTATACTCGCCCGTCACATCTGTGCAGCCACACTCAGAGGCCCGGACGCACTCACTATTACTTAGAATGAATCCTTCATCGCACTGACAGCCCTCAACACATTGGCTTGAGCAGGTGATAGGAGAGAACAGGTCATTGCAAGTAGGTGGGCAGGTACTAGTACACAGAGTGTAATGGCTGTTCTCAGGGCAGTGGAGAGCTGTGGAAACAGAGTCAGAGACACCAATGTTAGTGATAACTCAGCAGTGAGAAGAGACATATTATTGTGTATTTAATATTTCAATAACTTTTGACTGATCTTGTACATATTGTATACTGCTTGATTAAGCATTCTTGTTTGTTTAAATTACACTGGACAACAAATTTTTTTGAAAGTATTGCTTCTTCAGAATTTTTTTATGATAGACCGCTTGAAGCTGAACATAAACATAATTTCAGACTATTTGTATCACGTAGGAATTTGGAGAAACAAGAAATTAATTTTTATTGAATATAATGCCTTTAATTGCATAATGGTGCTGACACTTTGCAATAGTTCAACTAAGCTAAAAATGCTTTGTTGATGATTTTCTTTCGTACTCAGTGTCTGAGGCCTCTTGCTTAAGTGTCCAACGATAATCAGCCAGAATTGATGGATTCTAATTGCCCTGATACCGTTTTTCCATGATCGCAATGCCCTGGTGAAACCTTTAACCATGCTTGTCACTGACAGTACCAAGATTTGCATGGAAGAAGTCTAAATGGGAATGCAGAAAATGAATCTGTAGTCCTGATGAAGGGTCTCAGCCCGAAACATCAGCTGTTTATTTCCATCCATAGATGCTGCCTGACCTTCTGAGCACATTGTGTGCATCGCTCTGGATTTCCAGCATCTTGTATCTTTAGTGACATGTTGCACTTCATGGTTTTATATGTTTGAAGAATGTCGTCAACCAGCTGAACACAGTTTGGTCCTCTGTATTTGCCAAGAAAATTTTCAACAACATCCTTGAATGCCTTTTTTTCCAGTCCCACTAGATGTTCTTTGAATTGCCTGCCATTGATGACCTGTTTGATTTGTGGACTAACACAAATGCCTTCCATAATCATGTCATCAATTATTCTGACAAATTATGAATTGAAGTAACAAATATAGGATTTTTTAAAATACAGTAATGCATGATAGTGAAATTTCATGGCGATTTTCATGATCAGCAGCCCAAAATCCATAAGATACATCCAGAAGTATTCAGAAAACAAAACCTTTGTTGTCCAGTGTTATCAAAATGGAGACAGTGCAGGTGGACAAATAAGGTGCAACAGTCACAACAAGATAGCATAATTAATTACAGATTATATGTAAAAATACATTAATTGCCTACAACTTCATGCTACCAAATGATACGTGCATGCCTTGCTTCAAGTAAACATGAAGTTAGACACATGTTTCGAACTCCTGTGTTTCCTTTGAATTAGTTTAATACATTGAAACTACAAAACAGAAAACATGTGTATTTTAATTACACAGCAACATTAGTATTCCTGACTTGGAGACTCATCTTCTGTTCAAAATAAAACTTTATGCTCGCAAACTATAAATTGGAGGAATTCTGCAAGTCAGGAGCAACACCTTATATTCCTTGTGGGTGGCTTCCAATCTGATGGCATGAACATTGATTTCTCTTTCTTGTAAAAAAAAAACTTGCCCTCTCCTTCCCCTCTTCCTCTGTTTCCCACTCTCACCTCTTACCTCTTCTCATCTGCCTATCACCTCCCCCTGGGTCCCCTCCTCATCCCCTTTCGTCTATGGTCCACTCTGCTCTCCTATCAGATTCCTTCCTTTCCAGCACTTTATCTTTCCTATCAACCTGGATTCATCTGTCACCTTCCAGCTATGCTCCTTCCCCTCAACCTGCCTTTTCATTCTGGCGTCTTCCCTCTTCCTCTTTAGTCCTGAAGAAGGGCCTAAACACTGACTGACACTTGACCAGCAGGTGGGAGAGAGAGAGGCTGTGTCTGTGCCTGTGTGCGTACTAACTCTGTATCGGAGATGTGTGTGTGCCTATGTGCATACCTACCCAGCTCTGATACAGGGTTAGTGCGCAGACAGACACATACACAGAGCTCCAATATAGGTCAGTACACAGACACACACACAGCTCCTCTCTCTCTCTCTCTAACATCTGCTGGTCAAATGTGCATACTAACCCTGTATAAGAGCTGTGTATGTGTTGGTGTGTATACTCACCCTTGTATTGGAGCTGTGTGTGTGTGTGTGTGTGTGTGTGTGTGTGTGTGCGCGTGTGCGTGTGTGTGTGTGCGCGCGCGCGTATTAACCCTGTATAGGAGCTGTGTGTGTGCGTATTAACTCTGTATAGGAGCCGTGTGTGTGCCTGTGTGTGTACTTACCCTGTATAGGAGCCGTGTGTGTGTCTGTGTGAGTACTTACCCTGTATAGGAGCTGTGTGTGTGTGTCCATGTGAATACTTACCCTGGCAGCTCAGATACAGGGTTAGTATGCACAAACACACATACAGCTCCTCTTTTCTTTCTTTTTCTTTTTTTCTGTCTCACTCTCCCTCTCTCTCTCGGGAGTATCTGTACCAGATTTGTGGCAATGTGTGTACCTCATCAATATTATTTATTGATTTATTTTGAGGTACAGTGTAGAATAAGCCCTTCGAACCATGCCTCACCTTAACCCTCACCTAATCACGGGACAATTTACAATAAGCAATTAACCTATCAATCAGTACTAATTTGGAATTTGGGAGGAAACTGGAGCACCCGGAGGAAACCCACATGGCCATGAAGAAAACGTACAAACTCCTTATAGGCAGCGGCAGGAATTGAATCCAGGTCACCGTTACTGTAAAGCATTTGTGCTAACCACTATGCTACAGTGCTGCCATAGAGTATGTACTCGTGTGTACTTGTCTATGTTTGGGCTGTGGAAATGTGTGTATTGGGGTGTGTGTGTGTGTGTGCGAGCAAGAACTTTGCAATACTACTTAGGATGCCAGAATTCTTTGCCTCTCTCCTTTATCAAAACCCACCAATGCATCACATTGACTTACGGCAGAAGTCTGGGGTTCTCCAGTTGTGCACAGGGGCCCCAGCAGACAGACA
Source organism: Mobula birostris (assembly GCF_030028105.1). Classification (NCBI taxonomy): domain Eukaryota; kingdom Metazoa; phylum Chordata; class Chondrichthyes; order Myliobatiformes; family Myliobatidae; genus Mobula; species Mobula birostris. The sequence goes on along the minus strand of NC_092374.1, from coordinate 84,882,482 downwards.
AGCATCTGTGTAAACCTGCAGCTGATGACAAAGCGTCTTCTCAAGACCCTGGTACTGGCACATGTCGTACACACAGTTGTTGAAATAGTGCTTGGGGTCCACAACCTTAACACAGTCTCTGTAGAATAACAGAAAATGCAGCAACGTTAGAGATGTGCGCACAGCTGACTTCTCTGGTGGAGTACGACGAGAGCCTGGCAGTGTTATAGGTGCAAACTGTAAGGTACTAAAGAACAAGTGGTACTATTTAATGGACTACTTCCTGGAGCCTCTTTACTCCCTCAAACAATGTGGCTAAAATGCACAGGCCTAAAAATTGGATTTATTTGCGCATTTTTGTACAAGCAATTAGAGTATAAAAGTGGGTTTCTGTGAATTAGGTCACATCAGCAATCACTTTTGAGTTCAAATTTTAAAATTCTTGTTTATATCCTTTTATGGTCTCAGCCCCTCCCTAAATCCCTTATCTTCCCCATTTCCAACTCTCTACTGTTATTGACTGTGCCTTCAGCTGCCAAGACCCTAAACTCTGGAATTCCCTCCCTGAATCTTTTCAACTCTCTCTTTTTCCTCCTATACAATGCCTCAAACTTCTTTATTTAACCTAATGTTTGTGAATCTATCGCCTTCTTTAGCTTGTTGTTTTAATCTGATCCTCAGTTTTACATCAGGGGATTTTATGTATTAAATGCACGACTGGGAGTTATTAACATCTTACCGGAAGGCTCCTTTCGTGTCATTGATGCGTCCACACATACCTGTACTGATCACCTTGTTGTAGACCTCTTTATTACAAGGTAACTCATCAGGGACATGCGGTTTGCAGCTGTAAATAAATGAGTTTATTTTAAAAAAAGTTTTTGATTATTCTTTTTTCCAAGTTCAAGTTCAAAGTACATTCATTATCAAAAGTATTGTTAGAATCATTTTTTAATGTTTTTAACAAGGTTAAAAGGCTGACAAACAACCAGTGTGCAAAAGACAAACTGTGCAAATACAAAATAAATAAACAAAGAAATAATATTCAGAACATGAGTTGTAGGTTCTTTCAAAGCGAGTCCTGTAATGACTGTAACAGCTTGTTCGTTCGTGATGTGTTGCGTCCTATGGCATGGGCGATCGTGGTTTTTCCATGACCATGGCTGTTCTTGGCAAATTTTTCTACAGAAGTGGCTTGCCCGTTGCCTTCTTCGGGGCAGTGTCTTTACAAGAGGGGTGAGCCCAGCCATTATCAGTACTCTTCAGATACTGTTCAGTACTGTGCAGGCTAGTGGAGGGAAGGAGTGTCTTACGCCTCCTTTGGTAGAGACGTATCTCCACCCCACCACCCTAGATTGTAACAGCAGCTAGTGCAATTATTTTATGGTCACCTTCCTTCCTCATGCGAACATATTCAAGTCTTTCCTCTCCCCTAGATTGTACAGGAAGAGCAGAGCTTTGACTCCTGGGGGTCCTGAGGAAAAGAAGCTGCTTGCTGTTATAAAGACAAGCTTTTAATATTACTTCTTAACAAGCATAATCTAGTGAAGCAAACAGAACTGGGTTACTATTTGGGGAGATGCAATAATGTAAAGTACGTCCAATACATAAGCAGATGCTGGAAATCCAGAGCAACACACACAAAATACCGGAGGAACTCAGCAGGTCAGGCAGCATCTATGGAAAGTGTAAGCAGTCGCCATTTTGAGCCGAGACCCTTCTTTGGGACTGAAAAGGAAGGGGGCGAGATGCTAGAAAAAAAAAGGTGTGGGAAGGGGAAGAAGGCTAGCTGGAAGGTGATAGGTGAAGCCAGATGGGTGGGAAAGGTGAAGGGTTGGAGAGGAAGGGAGAGTAGACCATGGGAGAAAGGGAAAGAGGAAAGGACCCGGGGGAAGTGAGAAGAGAAGAGGTGAGAAGGGGTAAACGATCAGAGTGGGGAATAGAGGAAGGAGTGGATTTTTTTAACAGAACGGGAAGTCGATATTCATTTCATCAGGTTGGAGGCTACCCTGACAGAGTATAAGGTCTTGCTTCTCCACCATGGCACAAACAACCTACACAAAGCGCCTGGAGGGTTTCAGCACCTATGGGGGAAATAAACAGTCACCGTTTTGGGCCAAGACTCTTCATCAGGATTAGAAAGAAAGAGGACAGTAGCCAGAATACGAAGCTGGGGGATGTGGGGAGAGGGGAAGGAGTACAATCTGGCAGGTGATGCGTGAGACCAGGTGAGGGGAAGGTGGGTGGGTGATGAAGTAAAAAGCTGGGAGGTGATTGGTGAAAGAGATGAAGGGCTGAAGAAGAAGGAATCTCATAGGGGAGGACAGTGGACCATGGGAGAAAGGGAAGGAGGATGGGACCCAGAGGGAGGTGATGAGCTGATGAGAAGAGAAAGGGTGAAAGGGGAACCAGAAATGGAGGATAATGAGTGATATGAAGCAACAAAGTGACATGTTTTGGGTCCCAATTTTATGATGTTATATTGATATGTTTGTTGTTCTGTTGTTTGCTGTGCCCAGTTAAATGGATCTGTGGAGTGGTCTCAGAATTCAGCCATCAGTCCTCCTCCCCTTACCGTTCCTCCTCATCGTTTGGTGTCTGCCAGCTGTTGCCCAGCTCAGTCACGTTTCCTGCCTCTAATCCATTCGGTTTGATGTTATCGTTGTTTGGATCCCCATCAAAATTGCCGCAAAGACCACACATCATGTTGAAGTAAGAGCTGTAAGAGACAAAAGGAGATGGATGGTATGCCAGTCCCACCTGAGGTGTCGCGACATTTACTCGGATCTGCCATAAACTGAGGCTGTGGCCTGCTCCAGCTGCAGTGCTTTCCGTAAAACTTAATTTCTGAATGCTATTTGCTTACTTTTATAGTCTGCATGATTTGTTTATTTTCTCCCTGCACGTTGGGTGTTTGTCAGTCTTTTTTTTAAATGGGTTTTTTTGAGTTTCTTTGTTTTTGTGACTGCCTGTAAGGAGAAGAATCTCAGGGTTGTATATAGGATACATCCTTCGATAATAAATGTACTTTGAACTTTGAATTACAAAATTCGCAGTACAGCACTAAACCATGTCTTGCCTTCGTCCATCTGCTGCTCATAAACCCTGTTGGGGCTTCTTCAAAGTGCAAAGCAAATTTATTATCAAAAATGTATATGTCAGCATATACTACCCTGAGATTTGTTTTCTTGCAGGCATTCACAGTAGAACAGAGAAATACAATAGAATCAATGAAAAACTACACACAAACACAGACTGACAAACAACCAGTGTGCAAAAGAAAAACTGTGCAAATAAAAAGAAAGGAAGGAAGAAAGAAAGGGAAAAAGGAGAGAAAGGAAAGGAGGAGGGAAGGAGGGAAAGAGGGAAGGAAGGAAGAAGGGAAGAAGGGAGGAAAGGAAGGAGGAAAGGAGGAAAGGAAGAAGGGAGGGAAGGAGGGAAGGAGGGAGGGAAGAAGGGAAGGAGGGAAGGAGGGGAGAAGGGAAGGAAGGAGAGAAGGGAAGAAGAGAGGAAAGGAGAGGAGGGAAAGAGGGAATGAAAAAAGGAGGGAAGGAGGGAAGAAGGAAGAAAGGAAGGAAGAAAGAAAGGAAGGAAGGAAAGGAAGGAAGGAAAGAAAGAAGGAAGGGAGGAAGGAATAAGGGACATGTAGATTATTTGAATCATGAGGTGTTGCTGGATGAACAGTGGAAATAAATTGAAGAGTCAACAGAAGAATCACTTACGTGGGAACAATAATTTTCAAATAGTGGTTTCCATCCCAGCTAAGTGTCAACTGGAAGTTTGTCTCCACTACCACATACTGTCCACTGAGAGAGATGGTGAAGCCATGCGAAGACTGGAATGGGAGGCGCACTCTCCTGCCGTTCACCTGTAGGGACGAGCATCACTGGTGTCAGACCCACAGCATTCGCACTGACTACATAAAGAGTCTAGACCAGGAGTTCCCAACCTTTTGTATGCCTTGGACAAATACCACTAAGCGAGGAGTCTGTGGACCCCAGGTTGGGAACCTCTGGTCTAGGCAGAAACATTCAAGGCATTTGACAGTGTTGTAATGAAACCATCTTATACAGTGAACTGCATAAGGAGATGTGAAATGGTTAAAAGTTCAGTCCAGGAGGAAGATCATAAATAACATTCTGAAGAAAGAAGACCACAACCTTGTCATGGTTTGGAGGTTTGCGTGCCTCAATGTTGGTTGGAGTCAGGGCTTTATGATTTGACTGCTGGTAGGGTCACCCATGACAAACATGTCAAAGGGTAGAGGCCAGACTAAGATAGTCCACCGGTCCTCCAGATTTGAGATAGTTCAAATTACACATGGGTGCTACGGAATTCCTGAGTCTCCACCCGGGACTTGCGTGACTGACAGTAGTGAAAAATGAGAGGAAGCTACTGACTTGATGAAGGAAGCCCTGAACACCACTGGAGATGAAGGACCTTCATTGTTACCTTAAACACCAGCGGTGTAATGGGAAGTAGGTGAAGGAAGAAGGAAGAAGAGACAAAAATGTTTGGGGAGGATCCTGACAGCTGAAGAAGTTAATTCCTGTCTCAAAGACGTCTAATGGTGGAGAGATGATATTGAGAGAATGATGAAGAACTATCGAGAGGAGGACAACATTGGGATAACTAACACAATCTATGTGGACTTTAACAAAGCTTTAATAAGGTCCTGCATGGTAGGTTGGTCCAGAAGGTTGGAAGTTGTCTTAGCGTTATTAGGAAAGGGGTTGTTTTCAGATTATAGGCCTGTGCCCAGAGATGGTCCGCCGGATCAGTGATGGGTGTTTTGTTGTCTGTCATATACATTAATGATTGGAATGAGAATGCGACTGCCATGACTGCTAAACAACAACGTTGGTGGTAGCGTGTACAATGCTTGTAGATTTTCCGTTTTAAAATGGAAAATAGTGCTACTGAAGGTGAGCGACAGCTTACTGGTAGCTTGAAAGGCAAGAAATTTGACTAAAACAATATTAATTACACTTTTAAAAGTTGCTGGTGAACGCAGCAGGCCAGGCAGCATCTCTAGGAAGAGGTACAGTCAACATTTCGGGCCGAGACGTCGACTGTACCTCTTTCTAGAGATGCTGCCTGGCCTGCTGCGTTCACCAGCAACTTTTATGTGTGTTGCTTGAAGTTCCAGCATCTGCAGAATTCCTTGTGTTTGCGTTAATTACACTTTTTCTGAGGTAAATTATTCCTGTAAACAATGGAGAGGCGAGCGAAGGTGAAGTGAATTTGAGGCACGAGTCGTACTGGTGCATTGCAAAGTCAACACAGATGGAATTGGAGTGAGCAATTTGGAGAGGAGGAGTTTCCATGCTCGTCCAACTAACCCGGGCGTGAGGTTGGATGGCTCTGAGCGCCGAGCCCATTTGGAGAGGTCAAGAGTGGTTTTGGGCTGGGCAACGAGGTCTAGCCCCCAGAGTGTTTCGCTGCAGCGGGCCCCAGGTCCTAATGTGAAACACGATTCACTGTTCAGACAATTTAAGTGTCGGTCCAGATAGACTGGAAAGGCCGGGTGTCGGGACCAGAGGAGTGGGTCGGGCTGATTTCATTCATTTTTCCATGATGTTCCCTCCTCTCTCCATGGCTCTGAGGCTGTCAGACTGTCCTGGCTGCTGTGCTTCGTGTCTGTGAGCTTCATGTGATTTGCCCCGTTAATATGATGAACTGAGACAGAGGCTTTGGGCCTGCTCTGGCTGCTCCGGGGATTCGGATCGAAGGACTCAATCTGATTCAGAGTGCTGTTGCTTGCTTCTGTTGTTTGCATGATTTGTGTATTTTTCTCTTTCTCTACACATTGGGTGTTGATCTTTATCTTTTTCTTAAATTGGGTTCTTTTGGGTTTCTTGCTTTGTGGCTGCCTGTAAGCTAACAAATCTCGGTTGCATAATTTATATATTCTTTGATAATAAATGTACTTTGAATCTCGAATCTAACAAAATAGACAAGGAAATGGCAGATGGAATCCCAGGTGCAAAATGATGTATTTTTATCAAAGTTAAACTAGATCAGGTCACACAGAATGAACAGCAGGGCCCTGGAAAGTGTTGGAGAAATAAGAAATTGCAGTGGGCGGAGGGGTGTTCAAGCAAAAATCGGTGTTCCAGTGGAGTTTACCCACCAATGTCCTCCTGCTCTTCATGAGGGTGATAGTTATCCCATTTGTTGTGAGGTAAATCTTTCTCAGGTAGGAGACTCCCTTCTGACCTCTCTCCTCATTTTTCCCTTCAATGGAAAACCAAGGGCCTGAGAAGAGAAACAAAAGCTAGATCAGTAAGAAGAACACAAGTAAAGTTCCATCAAAGTCAAAATCTATTCTGCTTCATACCTGTCCGATTTTCACATGACCTAGCCAAGGTGTAGGTACAGGTACCCATAAAGGACAGGGATTTTCCATCAAAGGTGATATAGTGAGGGTCTCCAGAGATGTGACAAATTCCAGAACCTGGAAATAAAACAGATTTAACTGGTTAGAAGCCTGATCTCCAGTCTCCACCACTCTCTAATATTCAACTTTAATTTTAAAGCCACACTCCAATCATTCCTCCCCATCACTAGGGATGTGGAAGGTCAGGGGTGTTAATAGTATCACTCTGGTTCTGGGCTTTAATGGACATTTGGTTTTTCTGGGGATGGGGAGGCCAAACTGCTCAAAACAGCATATTTAGACCTGGAGCAACACACACAAAGTACTGGAGGAACTCAGCAGACCAGGTAGCATCTGTGGAGAAGAGTAGACAGTTGACATTTCGGGCCAAGACCATTTATCAGGGTTCTATCACTTTCTAGCTATCCTCCTTCTCCTTGTGCCCCCCCCCTCCGCCTTTTTATTCTGGCATCATCCCCCTTCCTTTCTAGTCCTGATGGTCTCAGCCCGAAACATCGGCTGTTTACTCTTTTCATGGGTGCTGCCTGGTCTGCTGAATCCCTCCAGCATCTGCAGATTTTCTTGTGTTTGCTCAAAATGCCTGCCATTCCTTAAAGAGAGACTGGCCACATAGTTTGTTAATCTCACCTCCTCTTCAGAGCGCAAGGGAAACCAAGCAAAACTGAAGGTTAATGATGCTTAGATTGTAATCCCTACTATTAGCCCATTCCCAACCATAGAAAGGAGCAGGCTAATGGAAGGCCGACATATGCCTGATGAGGAACAAGATCAGGAGTCACACTTTGTCACTGTTGGAATTGGAAGACTAGTGAGTCCAAGCCTTGCTATACCTCTCTCCTGTTGCAAGATGCTCCTTAATACTTTTCTTTGACCATATTTTTGTTTCTACATCACCTACATCCAAGTCTCATGTTCAGCATCAACCTTCAAAGATGATTGTTCCTCTGAAATATGGTTACAATGATAACAATGTCATACAAATGTGCGCTGTTCTAGTCACTGTGGTGTGTCTGTTTGAGCCTTGGGGACCTATTCTGTAAAGTGGTCCATGTGGAGACTCTGGGTGATTTTTTTTTACTGGAAGGAGAAATTGATATTCATGCCATCAGGCTGGAGGCTACCCAGATGGAATATAAGGCATTGCTCCTCCACCCCGAAGGTGGCCTCATCATATCACAGGAGGCCATGGACCGACATGTTGGAACGGGAATAGGAATTGGAATTAAAATGCTTGGCCACCGAGAACAGAATTCACAGATATTTTTAGTACCTGTACCAAATGACATAGTAGCAATGATAGCAACAGGGACCGACATGTGAGAATTAATAGCTCGCTTACCTGTTGGGTGGCAGCCATAGTGGCCATTAGATATCCCACAGAATTCCTCCTCTCCACACCTCCAGGCTTCACAGGTCGTGCTGTTGTTACCATGGCACTTGCACTTCAGTGAGCAGTCAGGCCCAAAGAAATCAGCACCAGGCTGTCAGGACCAGAGACAAAAAAAAGAGAATGTTTTAGGTAAACAGTATCTTCTGAACAGTACTATAATTGCTGGATGGGTAGACTGGAAAGACTTCCTTCTTGGCCTACAATGACCAGTTATGCATGGCCAGTCACTGAGGTGGCACCTGGCCTGTTTTCCCCAGGGAGCTCAAAATGGATAGGCATCTATAAATTTGCTGATGATGCAACCATTGTTGGAAGAATCTCAGATGGTGATGAGAGGGTGTACAGGAGTGAGATATACCAGCTAGATGAGTGGTGTCGCAGCAACAGTCTACCACTCAATGTCAATAAGACCAAAGAACTGATTGTGGACTTCAGAAAGGAGGGAACACACATCGGTCCTCATAGAGGGATCAGAAGTGGAGAGAGTGAGCAATTTCAAGTTTCTGGCTGTTAATATCCCTGAGGATCTATCCTGGGCCCAACATATTGATCCAGCTACAAAGAAGGCATGACTCTAACCAAAGAACTGATTGTGGACTTCAGAAAGGGTAAGATGAGGGAACACTCACCAGTCCTCATAGAGGGATCAGAAGTGGAGGGAGTGAGCAATTTCAAGTTCCTGGATGTTAACAGCTCTGAGGACCAAACTTGGTGCCAGGATATTGATGCAGTTACAACGAAGGCATGACAGCAGCTATACTTCATTCGGAGTTTAAGGAGCTTTGGTTTGTCACCAAAGATACTCGCAAATTTCAACAGATGTACCAAGGAGAGCATTCTAACTGGCAACATCACCATCTGCCAATCTCATTCTTGCCCACACAACCTCCTTTCTGTTCCCCTAACTAACGAATCCCCTATCACTACAACTCACCTCTTCTACACTCTTTCCTCCTGAGCCACAGATCCAGACTCTGCCAGAGATCTGCTCGCTGTGGCTTCTACCCGGTAAATCGTCCATCCCCAATGGTATCCGAAGTGGTATATTTAGTATTGAGGGGATTGGCCACAGGGGTGCTCTGCACTGGTTGCCTATTCTCTTTCCATCTCTTGACAGTCACCCCAGTACTTGTCTCCTACAACTTAAGGGTGACTGCTGTACCTCCCTCTAGCTCCTATCTATCACCTCCTCATTCTCCTGTACAAACCAAGGGTCATGGAGCTGCATCTCCAGTTCCTTTACAGTCTCTGAGGAGCTGCATCTCAATGCACTTTGTACAGATGTAGTTATCAGTGAGACTGGAGGTCTCCCAAAGTTCCCACATCTCACACAAGGAATATACCACTAACTCTGGACCCATTCTCAGAGCACTAGCTATGTATTAACAGAAAAAAATCTTACTGAAAACTCACTTAGAGCCTATGTCTGTGCTTGTCAAAGCCTGTTCTTGCCCAAGCCTGTTGAGCCAAAGCCTGAATACTCTAACCTGTAACCTGTAATACTGCACATCCTGTAACCAATACAATCAATATGTAGTGTCATTGTGGTCATTAGCCTCCCCAACATCCAGGACTGTGAACCCAAGAACACTACCTCAATCTTGTCATAGGTTTTAGAGGCTTGCATAGCTGGAGAGCTATGTTGGCTGGAGTCAGGGCTTTATGCTTTGGCTCCTGGTAGGGTCACCCATGCCAAACAGGTCAAAAGGTAGAGGCCAGACTGAGAGTGGTCCATTGGTCCTCCAGGTTTGGGGGTACAGTTGAGAGTTAACAACCCTGACTGGAAAGACAAAATTGCTACTGAAACAGCAATGAAGAATCCTTCTACATCTGAGTGCAATGGTATTCCTGAGTGTCCACCTGGGACTTGCATGACTGACAGTAGTGAAAACTGGGAGGAAGCTACTGACATGATGAAGGAAGCCGTGGACACCACCAGGGCTGGGGGACCTTCACAACTAATCTAAACACTAATGGCATAACGGGCAGTAAGTGATTGTTGCTGCATAACAACAAATCTTGTGACATATGCTGGTGACATTAAACCTGATTCTGATCTGTTTGTATTTATTCTTCCTGTAACTACAGTCAGGGTGCCAGTGCCTACTTAGATAGGATAATTACTGTCAGAATATAGAGTATATCCCTACAGTTATAACACTGGAGATACGACGAAATATTTTGCAAATTGAGGATTTAGTCCTTGACCAACAAGTACAGTCCAAATGCCATCTGTAAATTTGCTGATGATAGAACTTATTGTTGCCAGAATTGCAGATGGTGATGTGACAGTATACAGGAGCAAGACAGATCAGCTGGTTGAGTGGTGTCGTAGCAACAACCTTGCACTCAGCATGAATAAGACCAAAGAACTGATTGTGGACTTCAGAAAGGGAACACACACCAGTCCTCAGAGGGATCAGAAGTGGAAAGAGTGAGCAACTTCAAGTTCCTGGTGTCAATATCTCTGAGGATCTATCCTGGGGCCAACATATCAATGCAGTTACAAAGAAGAGACGGCAGTGGTTCTATTTCATTAGGGGTTTGAGGAGATTTGGTATGTCACCAAAGACACTCACAAATTTCTACCGATGTACCGTGCAGAGCATTTTGACTGGCTGCATCACTCTCTGGTATGGGGGTGGGGGAACAGGATAGAAGTAAGCTGCAGAGAGTTGTAAATTCAGTCAGCTCCATCATGGGCACTAGCCTGTGTAATATTCAGGACATCTTCAAGGAGCGATACTCCTATGGACCCAATTCACCCTGCCCTCTTCTCATTGCTACCATCAGGAAGGAGGTACACGAGACTGATGGCACACACTCAGCGCTTCAGGAACAGTTTCCTCCCCTCTGTCATCAGATTTCTGACTGGACATTGAACCCATGAACACTACCTCACTACTTTCTTATTTCTATTTTTGTACTACTTATTTATCTATTTAATATATACACATACTGTAATTCACAGTTTTTTCTCTATTATTATGTGTTGTATTGTACTGCTGCTGCAAAGACAACAAACTTCATGACACATTCCGGTGATATTAAACCTGATTCTGATTCTGAATTGAACAGGATTGAATTACTGATGGTGAATTGTAAAGCGGTGCACAAGACTATACTTTACACAAGACTGTGATCATGAGGAAAGGATGAACAGTCAAATGGACTCTTACTTCTTATCCACGTTCCAGCTGTTGCCAAAGTCATTGACATTCTTCACGATCTGACCCTCAGGAGTCCTGAAGTCATCACTGGGGATTCCGTTGTAGTCACCACACAAACCACATAGCTGGCCAGCATAGCTGTACAGGGACAAAGGGCATTAGGAAGAGTAATAGGAAGAGCAATTAGGCATCGCTCCTTGAAGATGGATCCAGGATACCTTCAAGGAGCGACGACTCAAAAAGATGGCATTCATCATTAAGGACCCCCATCACTCTGGTCATGCCCTCTTCTCATTGTTACCATCAGGAAGGAGGTGCAGAAGCCTGAAGGCACAGACTCAGTGATTCAGGAACAGCTTCTTCCTCTCGGCCTCACCTGGAAGGACAGTCTGGGGCCCTGAATGGTGGCAAGGGAGGAAGTGTAAGGGCATGTGTAGCACTTGTTCCGCTTACAAGGATAAGTGCCAGGAGGGAGATCAGTGGGGAGAGATGGGGGGGACGAATGGACAAGGGAGTCGTGTAGGGAGCGATCCCTGCAGAAAGCGGAGGGGGGGGAGGGAAAGATGTGCTTAGTGGTGGGATCCCGTTGGAGGTGGCGGAAGTTACGGAGAATAATTTGGGGTGATATACTGCGTCCGGTGCTCCCGATGTGACCTTCTATATATTGGCGAGACCCGACGCAGACTGGGAGACCGCTTTGCTGAACACCTATGCTCTGTCCGCCAGAGAAAGCAGGATCTCCCAGTGGCCACACATTTTAATTCCACATCCCATTCCCATTCTGACATGTCTATCCACGGCCTCCTCTACTGTAAAGATGAAGCCGCACTCAGGTTGGAGGAACAGCACCTTATATTCCGTCTGGGTAGCCTCCAACCTGATGGCATGAACAACAACTTCTCTAACTTCCGCTAATGCCCCACCTCCCCCTTGTACCCCATCCGTTATTTATTTTTATACACACATTCTTTCTCTCACTCTCCTTTTCCTCCCTCTGTCTATACCACCCCCCCTTGTCTTTCTTCCCGGACGTCCTGTACCATGATCCTCTCATATCCCCTTTGCCAATCACCTGTCCAGCTCTTGGCTCCATCCCTCCCCCTCCTGTCTTCTCCTATCATTTTGGATCTCCCCCTCCCACTTTCAAATCTCTTACTAACTCTTCCTTCAGTTAGTCCTCATGAAGGGTCTCGGCCTGAAACATCGACTGTACCTCTTCCTGGAGATGCTGCCTGGCCTGCTGCGTTCACCAGCAACTTTGATGTGTGTTCCTTCCTGGAAACATGTCTTTGCTGCCATCTTGTACCTTCCAGATCCATTTTCAAGCTCCTCGACTCGTACCATCTGTACGCACATTCAGTTGGCTGCTTCTCCCACTGCATTCAATTCTCTGTAACTTCTACCATCTCCAATGGGATCCCACCAGCAAGCACATCTTTCATTTCCCCCAGTTCATGCTTTCCACAGGGATCACTCCCTACGCGACTCTCTTGCCTATTTGTCCCTCCTCAATGATCTCCCTCCTGGCACTTGCAAGCGGAACAAGTGCTACACCTGCTCCTACACCTTCTCCCTCACTACCATTCAAGGCCCTGGACAGTCCATCCATGGGAGAAGACACTCCACTTGTGAGTCTGTTGGGATCATCTACTATATCTAGTGCTCTCGGTGTGGCATCCTATATATTGGTGAGACCCAACGTAGATTGGAAGATCACTTAGCTGAGCACCTATGCTCTGTCTGCCAGAAAAAGCGGGACCTCCCAGTGGCCACCCATTTTAATTCCATTTCACATTCTGACATGTTAGTCCATGGCCTCCTCTACTGCCATGATGAAGCCACACTCAGATTGGAGGAGCAACATAAGACCATAAGTTATAGGAGCAGAAGTAGGCTATTCAGCCCATCGAGTCTGTTCCGCTATTCAATCATGGGCTGATCCAATTTTTCCAGTCATCTCCACTCCCCTGCCTTCTCCCCATACACTTTGATGCCCTGGCTAATCAAGAACCTATCTATCTCTGCCGTAAATGACTTGGCCTCCACAGCTGCTCGTGGCAACAAATTCCACAGCTTTACCACCCTCTGACTAAAGTAATTTCTCCACATCTCTGTTTTAAATGAACGTCCTTCAATCCTGAAGTCGCGCCCTCTTGTCCTACATTTCCCTATCATGGGAAATAACTTTGCCATATCTAAACTGTTCAGGCCTCTTAACATTCAGAATGTTTCTATAAGATCCCCCCTCATTCTCCTGAACTCCAGAGAATACAGCCCAAGAGCTGCCAAACGTTCCTCATATGGTAACTTTAAATACAGGAATCAAGACTGATTCCTGGAATCATTCTCGTGAATCTTCTCTGAACTCTCTCTAATGTCAGTATATCCTTTCTAAAATAAGGAGCCCAAAACTGCACACAATGCTCCAAGTGTGGTCTCACCAGTGCCTTATAGAGCCTCAACATCACATCCCTGCTCTTATATTCTATACCTCCAGAAATGAATGCCAATATCGCATTTGCCTTCTTCACAAACCATTCTACCTGGAGGTTAACCTTTAGGGTATCCTGCACAAAGATTCCCAAGTCCCTTTGCAACTCTGCATTTTGAATTCTCTCCCCATCTGAATAATAGCCTGCCTTTTTATTTCTTCTACCAAAGTGCATGACCATACACTTTCCAACGTAGTAATCTGTCCCACATCCCTCAGTGTAACACTGACTCATGCCACACCGCCCACTGTATTGGCCCAAACCATTTACCATAAAACTCATAAACACAAGAAACTGCAGATACTGGATATTCAGAGCAACACACACATGCTGGAAGAACTCAGCAGGTCAGGCAACATCTGTGGAAAGCTCTTTGATTTGCACTATGCCCACTATCAACAACTTAATTCCCTGTAACCTGCACAAATGCTGGAGGAACTCATCACATAAGGCAGCATCTATAGACAGGAATAAACAGTCAATGTTTTAGGCCTAGACCTACCTTCAGACCTGCTGCCTGACAGGATTTCCAGCATTTGCAGAATATTTCATTTCTGTTTTTCTTTATGTTTCCCTCCTGTTTTTCGTTTTTATCTCTTGCTATCCCTTAATAAGGGTGGCAGGGTGGAGATGCGACTCCACCAAAGGAGGTGTAAGTCGCTCCTTCCCTCCGCTAGCCTGCAGGTCACCCTTGGGCAAGGTGTAGCACCTGCTTAGCCCTCGATCAGGGTCATATGAAGCCATGGGAGCAGGTGATGGATGGTCGTATGAGTAGCCAGTGCATATCACAAGTCCCAGTATTGATAATGACTGGGGTCACCCGTCTTGTAAAGACACTACCCAGAAGAAGGCAATGGCAAGCCACTTCTGTAGAACAATTTGCCAATAACAATCATGGCCATAGACCATGAGTAGCCATATCATATGACATGGCACATAATGAATGAACCATCCCTGAAGAACATCAATGGTACAGTGGTACTTAGTTTCTATCAAAGAATGCAAAAGAATTGACAGAATAGACAAAATCTGTAACCCTCCAACTCCATGCCTCTCATTTTCAAATGGCGTGTACCCACCTTCTCAGAACCTTAACTTCTGCGTGGTGCCTGCCATCATATCTCACAGTCAGACCAAAGTCTGTTTCTATGATAATATGCTTGCCAGATAATTTGACTGACAGTCCGGTGACCGGGTGATAAGGAACAGTGACCGTCTTTCCATCAACCTGAGGGAAGCAAAACAAAATAGCTAGTTCACTCATTAATTCACTCATTTACCTATTTTTTCAAAAAGTGGGCTCTTCTAGTCGTTATAGCCATGCTGCCCATGATTTAACCCTTGTCTAATCACAGGACAATCACAATGCTTTACAGTACGGGTGACCCAGGTTCAATTCCCTCCGCTGCCTGTAGGGTGTTTGTATGTTCTCCCTGTGATCACGTGGGTTTCCTCCAGGTGCTCCGGTTTCCTCACACAGCCCAAAGGCGTACGTTAATCGGTCATTGCAAATTGTCCTGTGATTAGGCTAGGGTTAAATCGGGGGGTTGCTGGGCAATGTGGCTTACAGGACTGTATCTCAATAAAACAAACAAATAAATAAATAATTTTGCAAAGGCCAATTAACCTATCAACTGCTATGCCTATGGACTTTGGGAGGAAACCAGGACACCCTGAGAAAACCCAAGCATTTGACGGGAAGGATGTACAGACTCCTTACAGATGATGTTGGAATTGAACTCTGAACTTCAATGCCCCGAGCTGTAATAGTGCCGTGCCACCATGGCACCCAGTTTGGAAGGAGTAAACTGCAGTATATTCTGCCACACTCTTCATGTGTCTGGTAAGATGATGGATAGACTTTGGGCATCAAGCAACGAGCTGTTCGTGATGGGATACTGAGCTTGATCAGTGGTTCAGGGGCTGGTGCAGTTGAATTTCTGGAGAATGCTGACCTCCATCATTGAATAACAAGGATAGGCCAGTTGTTGAGATTGTTACTTCTTTCATTTTTGAGGCGTGTATGTTAGATGCCCACTTTTGGCAATTAAAGCATTGAGGAAGATCGAAACATCGAGGCCAACGCGGAAGGTGAGTGAGGGTTCAGCGCCGACTGCCTGCCTTTTGATTGCTGATGGAGAGGAGCCTGTGTGGCGGCCTGTCACTGCGGCCGGAGGGTAGGCCTCTGTGTTCGAGTGGCGTCTCTCTCTGTCGATGATGTCGGGGGATGTCTCTGAGGTTCTGCGTTTATGCATCAGTTTATGGTGTGTGGACTTTTTCAGTCTTATGCTTTTTACATTCTGTGTTTTTTGCCCGTTCTTTCTCATTTTTTTGTGTGAGGGGAGTGGGTTTGGGGTCGATGTTCTTGCTCCATTTTGTGTGGGGGAAAGGGGGTTTGGAGGGTTGATGATTGGGTTGCTATTCTTTTTTGTGCGGTGGGGTGGGGTTGATGGTTTTCTTTGTTCCCTGGCTATCTGGAGAAGACATATCTCAGAATTGTATACCGCATACACACTTTGAGAATAAATGAACCTTTGAACCTTTTAGGAGCCCGTGCTTGAAAATCTTGCTGCATGATGCCATGGCCTGGTTTATTTTCTTGAGGATTACAGATGGGATTGAACAGTGCAATTGTCAGCTGACATCATCACTTTAGAGAGCTTAGGTGAGGGAAGGAAGGTTACTGGTGAACATGGCTGGGTCCAGCTCTGTCTCCTCCGGAGCATATCCATAACTTTCATGGATTGGATAACTGATCTCCAATGACCTCATCGGTGGTGAGAGAGAGAGAGAGTTTGCTGCTGCTCTCAAGTTGGCGGGAGCTCGAAAAAGCAACAGCGCAGACTGTAACATTGAGGGGAGTCCAACAGCAAGCTGCTGTGGCAGGAGTGATACCTCTCGCTCGTTAGTGTGGGATATCAAATATTGGGGTGAACAGCGGTTTTTGATGGACTCTCGATCACGGTTTCTTTGGGGGCTTTGCTATTACTTGAATGGCGGGTGGTGGGGGTGCTGAGGCAGGCGGGGAGAGCGCGTGAGGGGAGGGCTACTGCTTTTGTGTTGGAGGAAGAGGTGGGCTTTGGGGTTCTAACATTTTACTGTCATTTATTCTTTGGAGTTTTCTTCTTTTTTCATGGATGTCTGTGAAGAGTAAGAATTTCAAGTTGTATACTGTATACATTCTCTGATATTAAATGGAACCTTTGAACCATTGAATTTTATTTTGTGCAAGGTATGACCATTGCTCACGCTTCCCATAAATTTCAGTTTTGCCAGGGCTCTTTGGGTAAATACTGCCCTGCAGTCAAATACAGTCTGTCTTGCTTCCTATTGGGTTTCTTCAGTTACAGTTGCTTCCATCTACTGTGCTGAATTTTCGTAAATCTTGGGAATGTCAGTGAAAATATCCCTTTAGACGAGGTAAATTATTCTGATAAAGTGGGTATTTAGCCAGGATGCAGAACAGGCATAGTGTCTGGACGAAGCACAGGTCTCAAACGTGATATGGGTGTTACGACCTCAGCTCGTTGGTTGACTATTCTGAGGGCTCTGAGTTTTTTGCTGATGAGTTTTTTTTTGTAGTCTCTGCATTTTATTAATTACAATTAGCTGTAATGTTGTGTTTTGGGCTTTTGTATGTGTTATTGTTAGGTCTTCTCTAGTTTACATTTAAGTTGCAGTTGTCTTTGATTACTTCTCCGAGACTTTACAGGTGTCCAATTAAATATTCTTCGACTTTAGTCTCTGATTAGAATAGTTACTTGTTAGCTTGTAATTAGTCTGGGGTCTTATCAGCTGGGCACAGATTCTTTCATTCCCTGGAGCATATTTAAAGGGGCAGTGCTTGCCCCTCATTGGCTCAGTTGTCCTGATCCTTGCCTAGTGAAGTTTGGGCTGAGTTATCCAACACTTTGAAAGTTCAACTGTTTTGTTAATAAAATTCCTAATTTTGTTGATCCTGTGCTTGGATCTGAAGATGCAGTGTGACAACGGGACAGAAAGCATGGAATTCGGAAAGCTAGGCAAGACCTGAAGCTCAGAACAGCTTTCCATTCAGGGAAGCCACAACCTAGCCAAGACGTTGAACAAGCTTCTGATCTCCTCCTTTACTCTACAGCCACCAATCTGCTCACCCCGTCACAATCCATCGGCCTACTGCCATTCACAATAGAGTCCAAAATGGAAAGGCAAGCTTCCTCACCTGAACAATCTTGTTCCTGAGCACTGACACGGTGATGCCGTAGACGCTGACATGAACCGCTTTGACATATGACACTGTCTTCACTCCGTTGCGATGCTCGTTGGCCGTGTACACGGTGAATGGAGTCAGACTGGAGTTACAGGGCTTGGCCAACACGTAAGTGCAGTTGCCCTGGAAGTTGAACTTCCTCTTGTCGAAGGAGGTGTAGTGGGGGTCTCCGGATGCGGTGCAGGTGGATGAGCCTGAGAGGGGAGATGGACAGAGTGAGGTGGGTTAAGTCCACACTTCCAACAGCAGAGGACTTTCTTCAGACATGTTGGAACTAGTGGACAGTTGGGAGTACCCTACATCGACCTGTGCAGGGTAATGTAACTGGTGGAAATATACATAATTCACAACCGCCGACATTGAGTTGGGGTTCACTTTAAGGGCTGGTTTAACGTATTGACATATTACGTGAAGTTCTGGTACTGTGCTTATTGTGTTCAGTGTTTGGAGTACAATGAATAAGCTGTAACAATTTTTCTTAAACATAAAATGCCTCAAGTCGTTTTATTTGTGAAAACCTACATTGGTGACCCCGATGTGATTTGAAAATGTGGCCTTCACCTGTACTATAGCCCTCTGTACCCTTCCCATCCATGTACCTATCCAAATTTCTCTTAAGCATTGAAATTGAACCCACATCCACCACTTCTACTGGCAGCTTGTTCCACACTCACACCACCCTCTGAGTGAAGAAATCACAGAAGAGTTGCGTAGCAACTTTGGAACTGATGTATGTGGGGGGCATCTGACAGAATGGGAAAGGGGAGGGAACAGAATGATTAAATCCCATCCCTCACCCAGTACCCCTGACCCTTTACCTTTAGGATAACAGCCCTGGACACCACCCTTGTTGTCACAGTACTCGTCGGGGCCACAGCTGGTGTCCGTGCACTGGACGTTGTTGCTGGACAGGCACTTACACACCTGGTTACAGGCCTCAGACCAGATCACATCCCCAGGCTGGAGAAACAGAGAGATGCACATTAGGTGGGGCATGTAAAGAAAAAGGGAGGCCCATTTGAGAGGCAGGAAGAGTTTGCATTTCACAACCTCTGGATATCCGACATTACTTCAAGAAAGATGTTCTAACATTTTCTGTGAACAAAACCAGAACAGCCTAGCCAGATTAGTGTAGTGGTTAGCACAATATTTTACAGTACCAGTGACCCAAGTTCATTTCCCACTGATGCCTCTAAGGAGATTGTATGTTCTCCCCATGACTGCGTGGCCGGGTGCTCCAGTTTCCTCCCACAGTCTAAAGGCGTACTGGTTGGTAAGTTAATTGGTCATTGTAAATGGTCCTGTGATTAGACTAGGGTTAAATCGGGGTTGTTGGACAGCGCAGCTTGAGGGGCTGGAAGGGCCTATTCCACGTTGTATTTCAATAAATAAACAAATTTATTGCCCAATTTCGGGAAAACCTCCTGTACTGCATTGTAACGCACACAAAATGCTGGAGGAGCTCTGCAGGTCAGGCAGCATCTATGGAAATGAGTAAACAGTCAACATTTTAGGCTGAGACCCTTCTTCAGGACTGAGAAGGAAGGGGGAAGACACCAGAATGAAAAAGTAGGAGGAGGGAAAGGACAGCTGGAAGGTGATAGGTAAAGCCTGGTGGATGGGAAAGGTCAAGGGCTGGGAGGTGGAAGGAATCTGAGAGTCATAGTCATAGTCATACTTTATTGATCCCAAGGGAAATTGTTTTTCATTACAGATGCACCAACCAAGAATAGAGTACAAATAAAGCAATATGAAACCATAAATAATTAAATAGTAACATGTAAATGCCAGAAAATAAGTCCAGGACCAGCCTATTGGCTCTGGGTGTCTGACCCTCCAAGGGAGGAGTTGTAAAGTTTGATGGCCACAGGCAAGAATGACTTTCTATGACGCTCAGTGTTGCCTCTCGGTGGAATGAGTCTCTGGCTGAATGTACTCCTGTGCCCAACCAGTACATTATGTAGTGGGTGGGAGACATTGTCCAAGATGGCATGCAACTTAGATAGGAGAGGAGAGTGGGCCATAGGAGAAAGGGAAGGAGGAGGTGACCCAGAGGGAGGTGATATGCAAGTGAGAAGAGGTAAGAGGCCAGATTGGAGAATAGAAGGGGGGGGAAGGGATTTTTTTCTTAAATAGAAGGAGAAATCGATATTCATGCCATCAGCTTGGAGGCTACCCAGACAGAATACAAGGTGCTACTCCTCCTCCCTGAGGGTGGCCTCATCTTGGCACAAAAGAAGATGATGGACCGACATGTCAGAACGGGAATGGGAACAGGAATTAAAATGCTTGGCCAGTGGGAAATTCTGCTTTTGGCAGATGGAGGGGAGATGCTCGACAAGGTGGTTCCCCTATTTACAACGAGCCTCACCAATGAAGAGGAGTCCACATTGAGAGCACTGGACACAATAGACGACCCCAGTAGATTCACAAGTGAAGTGTTGCCTCACCTGGAAGGACTGTTTGATACCCTAAATGGAGGTGAGAGAGGGGGGTGAATGGGCAGGTGTAGCACTGAGACTGCTTACAGGTATAAGTCCTGGAAGGACAAATGGCCAAGGGAATCTCAGAGGGAGTGATCCCTGCAGAAAGCTAGTGGGGGGGGGGTAGGTAAAGTTGTGTTTCATGGTAGATCCCTCTGGAAATGGCAGAATTTGTGGAAGATGACGCTTTGGATGCGGAGGTTCATGGGTTGGTAGGTGATGATAACAGGAATTCTATCACTGTTAAAGTAGCAGGAGGATGTGGAGAGCACAGATGTTCAGGAAATGGAGAAGATGTGAGTGAGGGCAGCATCAGTAATAGAGGAAGGGAAGGCCTGGTCTCTGAAGAAGGAGCACATTTCTGGTGTCCTGGAAAGCCACATTCTGGGAACAGAAGCAGTGGAGGTGAAGGAACTGAGAAAAGGAAGTAGCATTTTGGTGAAGGAACTGACCTCCAAGAGGACCACAGCCTTGTCGTGGCGTGGGGACTTGCGTGCCTCAATAACCCAGACAGCTATGATGTTGCCTCGAGTCAGGTCTTTATGCTTTGGCTCTTGGTAGGGTCACCCATGCCAAACAGGTCAAAGGGCAGAGGTCAGAATAAGAGTGGTCCACAGGGCCTCGAAATTCAGGGTTTCAGCTCAGAGCCAGCAGCCCTGACTGGTCAAAAAAAAAGTATTATGGAAACAGCAATGAAGAATCCTTCTACAAATGGTATTCCTGAGTCTCCACTCGGGACTTGCAGTATTGACAGTAGTGAAACAGAGGGGAAGCTACTGACATGGTGAAGGAAGCCCTTAACAGCACTGGAGATGGAGGACCTTCACTGTTACCCTAAACACCAGTGGCATAACAAGCAACAAGAAGGAAATGAGAAAAGGGAATAGCATTTTGTTTGCTCTACATTGTGTCAGCCTATCATTACAACCTTCTTGTGTATTTAATATTTCAATAATATTTGAGAAATCTTGTATGTATATATATATTGTTTGATTAAACTTTGTTCCTTTACGTAATTCATAACACGTTATATGTAAAAATACGCGAATGGCATACGTCATCAATTCACCTACTGACACAATAGCCACTGCTCTACATACTGTCGTTGCGCATCTGGAGAAGAAGGATGTTTATTTGAGAATACAGTTTTTGGACTACAGTTTAGCATTCAACACCATAGTTCCATCCAAGCTTGACAAGAAGCTTAGAGACCTCGGTCTTGACCCTGCCTTGTGCGGCTGGATCCTAGACTTCCTGTCAGATCGCCAGCAGGTAGTAAGAGTGGGCTCCCTCACCTCCAACCCTCTGACTCTCAATACAGGAGCTCCTCAGGGCTGCGTACTGGGTCCCCTCCTTTACTCCCTGTATATCCATGACTGTGTCGCCACCCATAGCTCCAATCTGCTAATTAAATTTGCCAATGACACTACATTTATTAGCCTTATCTCAAACAATAACGAGGTGGCCTACAGGGAAGAAGTCATTTCTCTGACACAGTGATGTCAAGAAAACAACCTCTCCCTCAATGTCGTAAAACAAAGGAGCTGGTTGTGGACTACAGGAAGAATGGAGACCGGTTAACCCCTATTCACATCAATGGATCTGAGGCTGAGAGGGTAAACATCTACATAACCGAGGATCTCACGTGGTCTGTACACGCCAGCTGTGTGGTGAAAAAGTCACAACAGTGCCTCTTTCACCTCGGACGGTTGAGGAAGTTTGGTATGGGCCCCCAAATCCTAAGAACTTTCTACAGGAGCACAATTGAGAGCATCCTGACTGGCTGCATCACTGCCTGGTATGGGAACTGTATCTTCCTTAATCGCAGGACTCTGCAGAGAGTGGTGTAGACAGCCCAGCACATCTATAGATGTGAACATCCCATGATTCAGGATATTTACAAGGACATGTGTGTAAAAAGGGCCTGGATGATCATTGAGGACCCAAGTCATCCCAACCTCAATCTATTCCAGCTGCTACCATCTGGGAAGTGGTACCACAGCATAAAAGCCAGGACCAACAGGCTCCAGGACAGCTTCTTCCACCAGGCCATCAGACTGATGAACTCACACTGACTTGAGTGTACTCTATATTACGTTGACTGTTCTATTTATTATAAATTACTATGATTGCACATGGCACATTTAGTTGGGGATGTAACGTAAAGATTTTTACTCCCCACTTATGTGAAGGATGTAAGAAATAAAGCAAATTCAATCACGCCATCACGTGATACATGCGCACCTTGTTTAAAGACGAAGTTAGACCTGCATTCCTGGACTCCCGTGTTTTCCTTCGATTTAGTTTAATGTCTTGAAGTAAAAAAACAGAACATTTCTCTACCCTTCCCAGTTTGGGTCACAACTAAACTCCCTCAGTCTCTGGATCTCGGAATCCTTCATCCGTGTTTTCCAAACCTGATAGCCTCTGCTTTAGCTCCAATCATAGGTGGATATACTTTACATCCACTCAAAAAATTAATGATTTCAAAGACTTTTATCAGATCTCACACTGCTCAGAGACTGATTTCAGAACACACATCTTATTGAGATTTTTTAAATTTACTGCCTGTTACACTGCTGGTGTTTAGGGCAGCAATGAATGTCCCCCATCTCTGGTGGTGAGGCACACAAGCTTCCAAACCCTATGAAAAGGTTGTGGTCCTCTTGGAGGAATATTTTTGAGAATTGCTGCTGAACTGGAGGAATCAAATAAATCAGGGATTCCATATGAAAGTAGGAAAGTGGGTTTTTGAAGATAACTGGTTTAGTGATAGTATGACTGGTTATTTAGAGGTACATTATATACTGGACAGGCATCTAGGGAGTGCACTCATTCTGCTGAAGGCAAATTTCAAGCGAATGATTTATACTGAAGTTCAAGTAGGAGGTTGTTTTATGACCGCCATAGGACCATAAGATATAGGAGCAGCATTAGGCCATTCAGCCCATCGAATCTCTTCCACCATTTCATCATGGCTAATCTATTTTCACCCTCGGCTGCAATCTCCTGCCTTCTCCCTGTATCCCTTCATGCCCTAACTAGTCAAGAATCTATCATCCTCTGCCCTAAATATACCGAATGACTTGGCCTCCACAGCCGCCTGTGGCAATGAATTCCACAGGTTCGCCACTCTCTGGTGAAAGAAATTCCTCCTCATTTCCACTCTAAATGGATGTTCCTCTATTCTGAGCCTGCGTCCTCTGGTCTTAGGAAACATCCTCTCCATATTCCACTCTTTTGAGGCCTTTCAACAGTTGATAAGTTTCAGTGAGATCCCCTCTCATTCTTCTGAATTCCAGGGAGTACAGGTCCAGAGCCATCAAATCCTCCTCATATGACAACCTTTTCATTCCTGGAATCATTCTCATGAACCTCCTCAGAAACATTTTCAAGAGAGGTTTTATGAGATTTATAACATAGATGGTAAAATCCTTTCGGAGATAGCTTAGTTTTCCTTGTACGTTACCTGGTAATAGGTTCCATTGTACATACAGCCGCACTGATCTCTCGAGACACACTTGTCTCCACTCTGCACAAAGCCTTTGTCACACTGACAGCCCTCAGCACACGGCTGGTCACAGAGCTGAGGACGAGGCTCAAGGCAGGTGGCTGGACAGGCTGAGGCACAGGGCTGGTAGTGACTGTTTGACGGGCACTGGAGAGCTATGGAGAAAGAAAAACAGGTCTCATGGCAAGCAGTGACACGTAGCTCCAAAGCTGTAATACTCTCTGGAAGTCTAGATTTCACTCTCTGTATTACTTACGGCAGAAGGTTTCGTTCCTCCAGGGTTGAATGGTGATGCTGTGCTGCTGACACTGGGTGACATAGGCCTCGATGGCTTCACAGAGCTGCTGCTTGTTGCCGTCCATCGCACACATGTCGTACACACAGTCCTTGAAGAAGGCCTGGGAGAGGGAGGAGTGGATCATGGGTGTTGAAAACCACTGCTTTTTAAATAATAATACTTTTTATAAGATTTATATTTATAACAAACTCATGTATTTTTCACAGTATGTGGTGGTTCATCACCATTTACTGGCAGAAAACGGTACAGCAGCTAACAGTTTATCACCTTTCTCATTTTTCATTGGTTAAGTATTAGCGCATTACCCATGTGATGTAATTGTTTTAATTAAGTAGCCCATTTTGTAGTTTATTCTTCATCTGAGGAATTTCACTTATTATAATAGTGATAGAATTTTCAGAGGTGCCATCTTGGTTCTTTATTCCTTTGTCTTCACATCCATACCCTTAGCATCATTTCTCAGCTCTTTATTTTGTTTGCTTAGCATTTGTTTCTTTGTACTCTAAAGTAAGCTAAAATCTTGGAATTAAGACCGCTTGTCATTCCTGACTTCTGGAAGAACCCTAAGGATCAGAAAATAAACAGAAATCCAACACAGGTTAAGATGTGAAAATGTCTGGACACCAATTTGTTATAATGGGGGAAGAACAGAATAAAAGAAAAAAGTTGAATGTCAAGTCACAAGAACAACTGTGTAAATTCAGAGTAAATCTACTCAAATTGTAGCGAAGCGTTAACTGCACTGAGATTTGATTACTGTTGTAAAGTAGCAACCAATATGGCTAAGCTACTAAAAGTAAGATTCCATAATGCCCCAGACCTTTTCTGATTGGCTGCTGGTGACTAGCGGTGTTCCAGAGGAGTTGGTTGGGACCACTTTTTCATGTCACATATTAATGATTTGGCTGATGGAATTGATGGCTTTGTGGCAAGCTTATGTGCAATACGAAGACAGGTGGAGGAGCAGGTAGTTTAGAAGAAGTAGGGAGGCTACAGAAGGACTTAGACAGATTAGGAGAATGGGCAAAGAAGTGGCAAATGGAATACAGTGTCGGGAAGTATATGGTCATGCACTTTGGTAGTAGGAATAAAAGCATAGACTCTTTTCTAAATGGGGAGAAAATTCAAAAATCTGAGGTGCAAAATGACTTGGGAGTCCCTGTGCAGAATTCCCTAAAGGTTAACTTGCAGATTGAGTCAGTGGTGAGAAAGGCAAATGCAATGTTTCCAGAGGACTAGAATATAAAAGCAAGAATGTAATGTTGAGGCTTTATAGGACACTGGTGAGGCCTCATTTGGAGTATTGTGAGCAGTTTTGGGCCCTTTATCTAAGAAAAGATGTGCTGACATTGGAGACGGTTCAGAGGAGGTTCACGAGAATGATTCCAGAAATGAAAGGGTTATCATATGAACAGCGATTAGAGGTTCTGGGCCTGTACTCACAGGAAGTTAGAAGAATGGTGGGGTTGGAGTCCTATTGAAACCTACCCAATGTTGAAAGGCCTGGATAGAATAGATGTGGAAAGACTATTTCCTGTGGTGGGGGAGTCTAGGACCAGAGGACGCAGCTTCAGAAAAAAACAGACATCCATGGAGAACAGTGATGAGGAGGAATTTCTTTAGCCAGAGGGTGGCGGATCTGTGGAATTCACTGCCACAGACGACTGCTGAGGCAAGGTCATTGGGTGCATTTAAGCTGGAGTTTGATTAGTCAGGGCCTGAAAGGTTATGGAGAGTAGGCAGGAGAGTGGAGTTGAGAGGGAAATGGATCAGCCATGGTGAAATGGCAGAGCAGACTTGATGGGCCGAATGGCCCATTCTGCCGCTATGTCTTATGGTCTTATGGTATTTGCTGAGGGATGAGCAGTCCACACTGGATAGTGAGGTGAACTCCTTTTCCCACTTGTTATGCTGATGGCAGTGGGAACACTCTGTTCCACCCCTAAAGCTAAGAGGCGCATCAGAGATAGATGTCTCATGTAGTGACAGAATCTCTGTCAAATGAGCACTTCGTTTCAGTGCCAGCCTACATTAGATGCTCTGAACAACGAACTGGGCCTCCAGTGCCTAGCTCAAGCGTGTTGCAAGGATCTACCCCATAGTCATATATCAGTTAGGCAGAGAGAGAACCAGTATTTACTGACAGCTACCTTTATTGTCTCAATGGAAGTGGACGTGAATTTACACAACCGAATACCTGTGTGCACACCTACTAGGTTTTCCTGACCCCTCCATGAACAGTCAAAGAATAGAAAAGGTAATACCCAAAGAAGGAGTCTACGCTGGCCAGGTGTTCCTCGTGGTCCTGATCCAATCTCTATGTGTCCATGGGGTACTCCACAACCCCAATGGTTGGTCTCTGGAAAGTTGCCACTGCTTTTATACACTTTCCTCACCAGTTCAAATGCTACATTTCAGTCTTGTTGGGTGTGGGTCATCTGATTGACTATGTCACTTTCTTACTGGCTCTGGTCCTGGCCAGCGTCCACTTATTGCCCTTCTTCTAAAATTGACAAGTGGTAATTTATGGCTCTTTGTTCTAAATCACTTACTGCACCAGTAACCAGATTAATCACTCAGTCCCCACCACTCACAAACCTGCATGTTATATGATACCAAAGAACACCTCACAAATAACTTCTCATTTGGAAATTAACTCTAGTCCAGCATATTACCTGGATGAGCATCATTGAGTCTACTTTAAATCACTGATTCAGCCAAGCAAAACCAGTTTACAACACGGAGGATGCAGAGCAGCTTTAGAAAATGGCAGCCTCCATTCCTTCGACTGCATGGGAAGAACAAAGGCAATTGGTCTGTCGACTTCCATTGTCCTTGATTCATTCAAATTCACCGATTTGTAGAATGTAGTTCTTTCTGACCAATGAGAGTCATGAGTGGTTCACACAATGATGGGCAAGCCGTCAAGTGATGAACATAGGAGCTGAATGTTTTTCACCCATGATCTTATCAGTGACATCGGTGTACCTATAGAGAAGAACTTAACTGTAGAAAGTAAGAGACAATCCTGTTATACGCACCATGGGGTCAATCTTGTAGTGACAAGCAACAAATGGGCCAAAACGATCTAACAGTATTCCGCAGTAGAAGGGCCCTTTGTACTTTTCAAGGTCGGCTTCAGAACACTGTGGGATCACATCGGCGTCTGTCAGGGTGCAGCTGACAAAATGGAGATGAGGGAGAAAGAAAAGCACTAGTTAATACTTAAAATCACTGGCGCAGAACACAAAACATATCTAAAAGTCTAGCTACTGAGAGTTCATGTTAATATTGCACACAAGACTCATTCCATGCTTGGTCACACTCTATCTGCAGATCCTTCAACAACTTTGTCCCTTGCATTCTTTACAGGTCTTTCTTTCAAAGCTACTTTTTTGACTCAGTATATCCTGTGGTGTAAGGTGCTCCTTCCCTCTGCAAGATGTGGCACCTGCTTAACCCTTCCCAATCTGGGCCATGTGAAGCCATGGGAGCAGGTGGTAGATGACCGTATGAGTAGCCGGTGCATATCACAAGTCCTGATGCCAGACAGACAATCTCTGAAGAGTATTGATAATGGCTGGGGTCACCTGTCTTGTAAAGACACTGCCCAGAAGAAGGAAATGGCAAACCACTTCTGTAGAAAAATTTCGCAAGAACATGGTCAATGAAAGACCATGATCACCCATGTCAAACAACACGCACATAAAGATTTATTTACCTATTTATTAGGATACAGCCCAGAATAGGCCCTTGCAGCTTTTTGAGCCGCACTGCCTACTACCCCTGATTTAATCTGAGCCTAATCATGGGACAATTGACAATGTCCAATTAACCTACCAATTGGTATGTCTTTGGACTGTGGAAAGAAACTGGAGCACTCGGAAGAAACCCACGCGGTCATGGGGAGAACGTATAAACTCCTTACAGGCAGCAATGGGAATTGAAATTGGGTACATTACCAGGCTGATGATATCCTGAGGTAGTGAGTTCCCCAGTGTTAGCAGTCTCAGGGAAAGGTGGTTTTTCCTGATTCCTTATCAAAAGCTCACTTTTATTCTTCAACTCCAATTTCTTCAGAAAGCTCTTGCCCCAGAAGGCACATCCATCACCTGTTGACAAACTACTCAGCCCTGGGATCAGCCAACCCTCTGCTCTGCATTGACAATTTCTTCTCCATTCATGGGAGCTTCCAATGAGAAGCTAAGGCATTACCCCCAGAAAGTAAATCTGATCTATTCTATTAGCTCGTTCACTTCCATTAACGTGAAGAAGGTAATGAGCTTTAGGATATTTGACTGCCTATCTGAATCTGAACTGGACTGTGGAAGGATCAAACCTCACTCTAGACAGAAATCACAGGTTCTATTTTAATTCTTCATTCAAATCCAATGGCATGCTTTTATAACATAGAACATAGACCAGAACAGGCCATTTGGCCCATGTTGTGCTTACATTTTAACCTACTCCAAGATCAATCTAACCCTTCCCTCCCTTGAGCCTCTATCACCATCCCTGGAAGTATGTTCCATATGCCCATCACTCTGCATAAAGTTCCTACCTCTAACATCCTCCCTATGCTTTCTTCCAATCGACTTAAAATTGTGCCCCTTCACATCAGCTATTTCTGCTGCGGGTAAAAGGTGCTGACTGTCCGATCTATTTCTTTGTGGTTGAACTCTCAATATTGTGGCAATAAAGGGGTGCAATAGTATTCATTATCATCAGGTGCTGTGTCGCATGACATTGACGGTCAAAATCAAATCAGATTTATTTATAATTATCATTCAACCATACATAAACACAGATGAATGAAATAGCATTTCATTGGGACCAAGGTGCAAAACATACACAGCACATTCAAGAAAGCAAGCATACATACAGTCATGCAAAAAAAATATATAGACAAACACACGCACACAATCCAGCTTGTCATTCCACCAACTGGACACTGGAGGGCAGCACCAATAGGAGGTGATAGACCCAACCGAACATGGATGCCACACTATGCCACTGCAGCAGCATCCAGGAGAGGAGACACCAGAAAAGATCATAGTCTTTTTGTGACCATGATTTCTCTGGGCAAATTTTTCTACAGAAGAGATTTGCCATTGTCTTTCTCAGGGCAGTGTCTTTACAAGACGGGTGACCCCAGCCATTATCAATACTCTTCAGAGATTGTCTGCCTGGTGTCAGTGGTCGCATAACCAGGACTTGTGATATGCACCGGCTACTCATACAACCATTCACTACCTGATCCCATGGCTTCATGTGACCCTGTTCTGGGGGTGGGGGTGGGGCTAAGCAGAGGCTACACCTTGCCTAAGGGTGAGCTGCAGGCTAGCGGAGGGAAGGCATACTTTACACCTCCCTTGGTAGAGACATATTACCACCCCGACACTCAACCAGCTATCTAGCTTAAAAATTCCAATAGCACATAATCTTGAACAATGTCAAGGCCACATAACTGATTAATAAAGTTGTGAATCTTGTAACTAGGATAAACTTCTCATAGGTTACACAAAAATCAAGACTGATGTTGGATAAATTATCCTAGGAATCTCTACAACTCTTCAGGGAGTTCACCGAGGAAAGGCTGTAGAGACTGGAAATAGTTTGGAAAATGTGCAGCTCGAGCGGTTGATAGTTGGGTTGGAAGAAGAGTTGCCTGCTGTGGAGACTTGCCTGCAGGCGAAGTTCTCCCGCTAGTGGACACATCTGATCAACCCAACCACTGTAGAAATGAAATAGGTCATCTGTGCTGATATTTCCCACTTACTTCTGGTCCATGTTCCAACTGTTGCCGAAGTCATTGACTCCCTTCACCACTTGTCCCTCGGGAGTTCTGAAATCATCGCTGGGGATCCCGTTGTAGTCACCGCACAGGCCGCACAGCTGGCCGGAGTAGCTGGACAGGGGGAGAGGGAGACAGGGGTGAGATCAGAAGGGTAACTTTCAGGGGATGCATGAGGGTTGGTTCTGGGCTATGTAAGACATGGAGGACGACATGGAATCTGTGAGGGGAGGTGTTCGACATTCGATGGGTAGTGTGGAGGTCCCTGTACCTGCAGAAGCACCAGGTGTGAGGCACTGCCCAAGTCTGGAAATTGGGTCTAGCAGGTGAGCAGAAACAGAACGAGTATGAACACTAGTGAGCCCGTTGACTGCGGCGTGACTAGCACAATGACGGGTGGAGCAAAGTGTGAATGTAGCGTTGCTGTGTGCTGAGCTCCTGGGGTGGGTTATGGTCAGCACATGGGAGACCCTGTGATTAATACGAAGCGTCAGATCATAGAGAAAGAGTAGGCAGATGAATGATCACACTTGAAGGTGCAATTAATGCACTATAATTATCTTGGTTATCGCAGACAACACAGCTACTTCTAAGGAGAAGCTCTAAGAAATACTGCTAAAGTGGTTGAAGAAAGTGCAAAGAGAGGACTGCCCATCAACTGCAAGAAGACCGAATGTATGGTTGTCACAAGGAAGAAAGAAATACTGAAATGCAAACTGAAAGAGGGCGACAAAACAATTAAACAAACATGGAAGCTCAATTACTTAGGGAGCACGATAACATCTGACAGCTGACATTAGAGGGAGGATTGGGATTGCTAAATGCACGTTCGAGTGTTACAGCAAAATACTAAAGAACAACATCATTTCTGTGAATATGAAACTCACCCGAGTTTTGTGGTGCTATGCTCATTCCAAACTAACATTTGGAAGCAAATGTTGGAATATTAAAACAACATGGAAGGACAGAGTAACAAATGCGAAAAGCCGGAATAAGAAGAGAGCTGACATCATCACCTCCAAGATGACCACAACCTTGTAGTTGGGTTTGGCCTCAAGGGCCCGGAGAGCTATGTTGGCTGGAGTCAGGGCTTTATGCTTTGGCTCTTGGTAGGGTCACCCATGTCAAACACGTCAAAGCTTGAGGCCAGACTAAGAGTGGTCCACCGGTCATCTAAGTTTGGAGGTTCAGCTCAGGGCAAACAAAACTGTTATGGAAACAGCAATGAAGAATCCTTCCACACCTGAGTGTGATGGTATGGACAGACAGAGATAGTGGACCTTCATTGCTGTCCTACATACCAGTGGTGTAATGGGCAGTAACTTTTCAATTAGGAAATGGCAGCTGGAATTTCTGGGCAAGTACTGAGGAAAGGGAAGCTCGAATATCCTGCAGTGACCGGAAAAATTGGATGGAAGAAATAGTCGTGGTCGACAGTGCGTGACACTCCAGATATGGAGAGGCAAAAGTTTTGAAAAGCTTATTAGAATTTCTCAGATTAAAGAGAGATGGAAGACCATGCTCGCCCATGTCATACGACACAGCACATGATGATAATTGTTAGAGTGGATTTCTTTTTGGGTAGATGATTTGTTTACCCTTAAATGACTTTAGCCACCAGACTTCTATTTTAACTGTTTGACAAGGGACTGTGGATTGAGTCCACAACAATGGGCTTCCTAAAAGGTGTAAATACCAGATGCTTCTGGTGCCTGATGCTGTAGTTTCGAAGACAGTATTATCTATACATTATAAATATTAATTGTCTTCTATGTTAGCACGTAAAATGCCAAATAAATGTATTGTGGATTGAACTAAAGGCTGTGGATACCAACCCAGACATGTTGGCGTCAGAAGGAAAGGATGAAATCCGAAGGTGTGATGCTTGTATGTAACTTCAAAAGGAAGCATTGTCTATGCATTGTCTGTAACTTTTTTAAGTAGTGATTGCCTTTGTGTTTAGCATATAAATATTGAGCCCACATTTAGCTAGCAGACCTTTCTGCGGAAAGTGATCGGTACGTAGATGCCTGCTGTACCTTGTTGTGTCGAATAAAGAAGCTGTTTTTTATCTACCAGTGACTCTGTCTCTCCGATAATTTCATCCACGCTACAACAATAATAATGATGATCATCATCTTGTAGGTACACCTCTGGTGCATGGAATGTATGGCGAATGTTACACCAGTGTACCAGCAATGTAAAAGGGAAAAAGGCACCGGGTGAGGCTAAGGTGTAGGCACAGTCACAGTGGGCACCTAATGGGTCCTGGAGGATGTCCCACAGAGGCAATGAACAAGACACACAATGGTCAGTGAACGATGGAGGATCACATAATGAGATGCTCCCTTGCCCATACCACTTGCTTACTTACTCGCTGGGAACTTTCACGTCGACATGGTGCCTGCCATCGTAGCGCACAGTCAGGCCGAAGTCGGTCTGCAGCACCACGTGCTTGCCAGAAGGTTTGACGGTGACTCCGGGGAGTGGGTGGATGGGAACAGTCACTGGCTCTCTGTCCACCTAGAAGACAGCAGAAGGGGAAAGCAGGCAGAGCCATTCAGCACAGGCATTCCTTCATCTGTTGAATGTGAGTGGAAGGTGGTGTGTGGTGCTCATGCTGGGAGGAAGGGAGGTGACAGTGGAAGAGCAGATAGAAGGGAGGAGCCAATTGCGAACCCCTTTATCAGCATTGGATACACCAGTATCAGACCCGTCACCTGACCCAACACTATCAGACTCATATTCAGTCACCTACTATCAGACCCATCACCTGACCCAACGCTGTCAGACTCATCCTTCACTCACCTGACCCAACACATCTTCCCCTCCACCATCAGATTTCTGAATGATTTGTGAACCCTGAACACTACCTCACTATTCCTCTTTTACACTATTTATTTACAGTAACTGATTGTAATTTCTATGTCACCATACTGCTGCCACAAAGTTCATGATAATAAACCTCTTTCTGATTGTGAGTCATTAGTCCCAGTGGTACCAACCATCAATGGGAAAATTAAACACCAGCTCCTCTCACCTGGACGGCCCTGTTCCTGAGTATTGACACAGTGATGCCGTAGACGCTGACATGAACCGCTTTGACATATGACACTGTCTTCACTCCATTGCGATGCTCGTTAGCCGTGTACACGGTGAATGGGGTCAGACTGGAGTTACAGGGCTTGGCCAACACGTAAGTGCAGTTGCCCTGGAAGTTGAACTTCCTCTTGTCGAAGGAGGTGTAGTGGGGGTCTCCAGATGCAGTGCAGGTGGACGAGTCTGGGGGGAGACAGAAAGGGAACAAAGTAAGTGAGGTTCACACTCAAACACTTCCAGTAGTAGAAAAGTTACTGTAGCAACATTGGAGGCAGTTGGGCATTGGGCACCTGACAGAATGGAAATGAGGAGGAAACAGAATGATTAAACCTGATCCATAAAGATCTTAAGACATAAAAGAAGAATCAGGCCATTCAGCCCATTGGGTCTGCTCCGCCACTCAATCATAGCTAATTTATCTCTTTCAACCCCCATTCTCCTGCCTTCTCCCTGTAACCTTTGATGCCCTTACTAATCAAGAACCTAGCAACCTCCACTTTAGTATACCCTCTGACTTGTCCTCCACAGCTGTCTGGGGCAATGAATTCCACAGATTCACCACCCTCTGGCTAAAGAAATTCCTCCTCATCTCTGTTGTAAAGGGACATCCTTCTATTCTGAGTCTGTACCCTCTGGTCCTAGACTCCCCTAGTATGCTCTCCATGTCTGCTTTTCTAGACAGGGCTCCAATTAAACTCCCTCTCCTCTAGGGGTTTCCTGAGTCCTCTATCTAATTTTGTGGTTGGGTGGTCTTTTATTGATTCCGTTATGGCTACTAGTCCATAGAGTTTTTTGAATATGCCCTCAAGAAAATGAATCTCAGTGACATAAATGTACTTTGATAATAAAATGCACTTTTACTTGGAATTCTGAGGCTGTGCCCTCTGGTTCTAGACTCTCCCACTATTGGAAACATACTCTCCATATCCAGTCTATCCAGGTCTTTCAATATTTGGTAGATTTCAATGAGATCCTGTCTCATTCTTCTAAATCCCAGTGAGTATAGGCCCAGAGCCACCAAGCATACTTCATACATTAACCCTTTAATTCCCGGGATCATATCTCTGGACCCTTTCCAATGCTAGGACACCATTTCTTAGATATAGGGCTGAAAACTGCTCCCAATGTTCCAAATGTGGTCTTACCTATGCCTCAGCCTTAGATCTTTGCTTTAATAATATCCTAGTCCCTTGGAAACAAATGCTAACATTTTATTTGCTTTCCTCACCATTGACTCAACCTGCAAGTTAATCTTTAGGGAAGCCTACACTAGGGCTCCCAAATTCTGTGGCACTTGCAATTTCTGAGATCACTCCCCATTTAGAAAAT
This sequence comes from Mobula birostris, assembly GCF_030028105.1. Lineage (NCBI taxonomy): Eukaryota > Metazoa > Chordata > Chondrichthyes > Myliobatiformes > Myliobatidae > Mobula > Mobula birostris. The sequence goes on along the minus strand of NC_092374.1, from coordinate 84,848,288 downwards.
AGTCTAGCCCTTCATTCTCTCTACCAAAGTGCATGACCATGCACTTCCCTACACTGTATTCCACCTTCCACTTCTTTGTCCATTCTTCTAATCTGTCCAAGTCCTTCTGCAGACTCTGCTTCTTCAGCACTACCTGTCCCTTCGTCTATCTTTGTATCATCTACCAACCTGGCCACAGGGCCATCAAGTCCAACATCCAGATCATTATTGTATAATGTGAAAAGTAGAAGACCCAACTCCAACTCTGGCAGAACACTACCACCTAGTAGTAGTCAACAAAAAAGCCCCCCTTTATTTCTTGCCTCCTGCCAATCAGCCAATCTCTGGTATCTATGCTAGTATCTTTCCTGTAATAAAATAGGCTCTTATAGTTCACTCCGTATGTAAATCCCTTGTCCACTCATCCCTTCCCACTGATCTCCCTCCCTGGCACTTATCCTTGCAAGTGGGACAAGTGCCATATCTGCCGCTGCACCTCCTCCCTCACTACCATTCAGGGACCCAAACAGTCCTTCCAGGTGAGGCGACACTTCATCTGTGAGTCTGTTGGGATCATCTACTGTACCCGGTGCTCCTGGTGTGGCTTCCTGTACTGTATATCGGTGAGATCCAATGTAGATTGGGAGAATACTTTGTCAAGCACCTTCACTCCATCCACCACAAAAGGCAGGATTTCCCAGTGATCACTCATTTCAATTCTATATCCCATTCCCATTCCGGCATGTCAGTCCATGCCTTCTCTACTGCCATGATAAGGGTTCGCTCAGTTTGGAGGAGCAACACCTTATATTCCTTCTGGGTAGCCTCCAAACTGATGGCATGAATATTGATTTCTCTAACTTCCAGTAATTACCCACCCTCCTCTCCTTCACATTCCCCATTCTTGTTTCTGTCTCACACCTTCCCTGCTCATCACCTCCCTCTAGTGTTCCTTTCCTTCCCTTTCTTCCATGGTCTTCTGTCCTCTCCTATCAGATTTCTCCTTCTCTAGCCCTTTATCTCTTTCACCAGTCCACTTCCCAGCTCTTTACTTCACACCTTCCCCTCTCCTGCTTTCACCTATCACCTGTCACCTTGTACTTCTTCCTTCCCACCCTCCCCCCACCTTTTTATTCTGACTTTTTCCCTTCCTTTCCAGTGCTGGTGAACGGCCTCAGCCCAAAACGTTGACTGCTTATTTCCATCCATCAATGCTGCCTGACCTGCTGAGCTCCCCTAGCACATTGTGTGTAAGGATCTTACCTTGTTTAGCAGCATCATGTTTGGCACCTTTTCAAAGGCCTTCAGAAAATCCAAGTAAACAACATGTTCTGACTCTTTGCTGTCTAGCCTGCCTGTTGTTTCTTCAAAGAATTCCAACAGATTTATCAGGCGAGATATTCTCTTAAGGAAACCATGCTGACTTTGGGCTATTTCATCATGTGCCTCCAAGTACCCCAAAATTCATCCTTGATGATGGACTCTTAAACCTTGCCAAGAATTGAGATCAGGCTAACTGACCTATAATGCCTCTTCCCTTCTTATAGAGGGGAGTGACATTTGCAATTTCCCAATCCACTAGAACTATTCCAGAATCTAGTGAATCTTGGAAGAATCACTATTAATTTCTGCACAATCTCTTCAGCTACCTCTTTCAGGATCCTGGAGTGTAGTCCATCTGGTCCAGACATAATTTACCTTTAGGATAACAGCCCTGGACACCACCCTTGTTGTCGCAGTATTCATCGGGGTCGCAGCTGGTGTCCTTGCACTGGATGTTGTTGCTGGACAGGCATTTACACACCTGGTTACAGGCCTCAGACCAGATCACCTCCCCAGGCTGGAAACACAGAGAGATGTGCATTAGAAGTGGGGAAATATTTTTGAAACTTTGAGATTTTTGATGTATTTAATTTTGCATTGTGACAGCATGGAACCTGTATAATCTCAGAGTGCTTTGCTGTAAGGTAAGTGTGTCTGTAGCAGGAGGCATGTAATGTCCTGATCATTGTTCATTGTGTAACTAAGGGGTGGTTGATATACTGTGTGACCTTGAGTACTACAGCTGTTAAGTGGAGGAGCTGACTACCAGAACAGATAACAGTCAAAGAATAACCTGAAAAATTGTATAAAAAATGAACTTTGTAAGCTGTAACTCAGCAGCCTGGAGTGGAGGTGGTCTTCTCCTTGCTTTTGAACAGATCCACTCTGTGTTTTTTGGTTCTTTGTTATGAGGCCTAGCAAAAGATTCACAAGTGGTGAGGTGTAGAGAAGGGAGTTCCATCTGAGAGGCAAGATGAGCTTTCATTTTTGTAGCATCTTTCACATCCTCTGGAACGCAGAGCATAAGAAACTGAACGGATGATTTGTAAGAACTTAAAAGCAACACAAGCACAAAATTCCAGAATCATTTATAAGAAATGATTGTGGATTTCAGAATGGGAAAGACAAGGAATCAAGATATCTAAAAAGTTTGTTTCATGAACACAAGAGATTTATAACAAAGACTGTATAATCCATTTTAGGATGGCCTGTGGTTTTGCTTGTACGTTACCTGGTAATAGGTTCCATTGTACACATAGCCGCACTGATTTCTCGAGACACACTTGTCTCCGCTCTGCACAAAGCCTTTGTCACACTGACAGCCCTCGGCACACGGCTGGTCACAGAGCTGAGGACGAGGCTCAAGGCAGGTGGCTGGACAGGCTGAGGCACAGGGCTGGTAGTGACTGTTGTCCGGGCACCGGAGAGCTACGGAGAAAGAAAGAAATGGACATCACAGCAGGAAGGGACACTTGACTCTAAAGCCATAGAAATTACTGTTGGTTTGGAGCTGTCTGTATTACGTACGGCAGAAGGTTTCGTTCCTCCAGGGTTGAATGGTGATGTTGTGTTGCTGACACTGGGTGACATAGGCCTCGATGGCTTCACAGAGCTGCTGCTTGTTGCCGTCCATCGCACACATGTCGTACACACAGTCCCTAAAGAAGGCCTGGGAGAGGGCGGAGTGGATCATAGGTAACAAGTCTACATGAAACATATTTACATGAAAGCAACATCCACATTAGGGACCTCCAACTCCCAGGACATTCCCTCTTCTCTTTGCTACCATCAGGAAGGAAGTACAGGAGCCTGAAGGCACACAATCAATGATTCAAGAACAGCTTCTTCTCCTGTCTTCCGATTACTGAATGGACATTGAACCCATGAACACTACCTCACTACTTTTTATTAATATTTTTTGCACTACTTATTTAATTCAACTATTATATATACTTACTGTAATTCATGTTTGTTTTCTATTATTATGTATTGCATTGTATTGCTCCCGCAAAGACAACAAATTTCACAACATTTGCCGGTGATATTAAACCTGATTCTGAACTGAGAAAGTGAGACACAATGTGAAGGGAGTACCGAGTGAAATTCTGCTTTACGCACCATGGGGTCAATCTTGTAGTGACAGGCAGCGAATGGGCCGAAATGATCTAACAGCATCCCGCAGTACGAGGGTCCTTCGTACTTTTCACGCTCGGCTTCGGAGCACTGCGGTGCCACCTCGGTGTCAGTCGAGGTACAGCTGAGAAAATGGTGGTGGGGTTGGGGTGGAGGAGAAAGGAAAAGCAAGAGTCAATACTTACTTAAAAGCTTAGAACACTAAATATATACTTATCAGTCAGCTACCCTGTGCTGGTAAAATAAAATGTCACAGTCAATCATCCTGAGTAGCCCTACAAATCATAGGATTCACAGAGGAAAGTTCAAAAACACTGTTCAAAACAAGTTTATTATCAAAGTACTGTATGTGTACCATAAACAACCCTGAAATTCATTTCAAGGTTGAGAAATGTAGGTTCTGACTGTAGACCTGGAGAAACACGTTGACTACTTCCCTATTTGCCACTTACTTCTGGTCCACGTTCCAGCTGTTGCCGAAGTCGTTGACTCCCTTCACCACCTGTCCCTCAGGAGTTCTGAAATCATCACCCGAGATCCCGTTGTAGTCACCGCACAGGCCGCACAACTGGCTGGAGTAGCTGGACAGAGGGAGAGGGAGACAGGGGTGAGATCAGAGCGGTCACATGCAGGGCTCAGCAGAGGGGTGATTCTGGGTGGGGGGAGTCGATGGGAATCAAGCACAGTGTTGGACATGGAGGCTATGTTGGGAGGGCTGGGTGCCTTAATGTATGGAACAGTTGAAGTTCTGACAAGAGGGCATTCATAAGTGAGACATATCAGCTAAATAAGTGGTGTTGTGGCAAAGTCCTTGCACTCAATGTCAGAAAGAGTAGGACGAGGGAACACATATCTGTCCTTATAGAGTGGATCAGAAGTGGGAAGAGTTAGTAGTTTCAAGTTCCTGCCTGCCAATACGTCTGGGGATCGAACTTGGACCCAACATAGTGATGCAGCCACAAAGAAGGCACGACAGCGGCTGTATTTCATTCGGAGGTTGTAGAGACTTGGTATGTCATCAAAGGCACTTGCAAATTTCTGCAGATATACCTTGGAGAGCATTCTAACTGGCTGCATCACCTTCTGGTATGGGAGGGGTGCTACTGCAAAGGATCAAAACAAGCTGCGGAGAGTTGTAAACTTAGTCTGATCCATTTTGGGCACTGGCCTCCGTAGTATCCAGGACATCTCAAGAGAGAGGTGGCGTCCATTATTAAGGACCCCCATTGCCCAAGGTCATGTCTTGTTCTCAAATTGCTACCATCTGGGAGGAGGTACAGGAGCTCGAAGGCACACACTCAACGATTCAGGAACAGCTTCTTCCCCTCTGCCATCTGATTTCTGAATGGACATTGAACCCATGAACACTACCTCACTACTTCTTATTTTTATTTCTGCACTAACTTAATTTAACTATTTAATGCCTACTGTAATACATGTTTTTGTTTAAATATTACGTGTTGCATTGTGCTGTTGCCATAAAGTGAACACATTTCACGACATATGCCGGTGATATTAAACCTGATTCCGATTCTGATGGCCCAGGTTTCAGTCTCGCAAGAGGATAAATGTTTGGCGTGGAGCTGTGTGAACTGTGGTGGTATGAATAACGTTACGGAAATGTTCGATGTGGAGCTGTGTGAACTGTGGTGGTGTGAGTAACATTGCGGAAATGTTCGGTGTGGAGCTGTGTGAACTGTGGTGGTGTGAGTAATATTACGGAAATGTTCGGTGTGGAGCTGTGTGAACTGTGGTGGTATGAATAACATTACGGAAATGTTCGGTGTGGAGCTGTGTGAACTGCGGTGGTGTGAGTAATATTACGGAAATGTTCGGTGTGGAGCTGTGTGAACTGTGGTGGTGTGAGTAATATTACGGAAATGTTCGGTGTGGAGCTGTGTGAACTGTGGTGGTATGAGTAACATTACGCAAATGGAGAAAACGGTAGTTGGACTACACTGAGAATGTGGGGTTTAGGGCTCTGAGCATATCAGCTTGGGTCATGCTGAGGACCTGAGGTGAGTCACAATCAGCAACTGGGACACTACTTAATGTACTGAAGCATGGAGAGGACAATGGAGGATGTGGACATACGATCAGTGTTCTGCAGTTTTCCTCAAGCATGGAGCGTAGGCAAAAGAATAGTGAGCACAAGGCCCTCAGAAGGCTGGGGTGCAGGTGCAGTCACAGGGAGGACTGAGCAGACACTGGTGATTATTGGGTGAGTGAGGTAGATGTGGACACTCTGATAACGAGGTGTGCATCCCACAACCCCACCTCGCCCCACAAGGCCGTGAGAGTGACACATGGCTGTACTTACTCGCTGGGAACTTTCACGTTGGCGTGGTGCCTGCCATCGTGGCGCACGGTCAGGCCAAAGTCGGTCTGCAGCACCACGTGTCTGCCCACAGGTTTGACGGTGACTTCGGGGAGCGGGCGGATGGGAACGGTCACTGGCTCTCCGTCCACCTGGAAGGCAGCAGAGGGAGAAAACTGGCAGTCAGTCAGCACAGACATTTTCTCCTCTGTTGGATGTGGTTGGAAGGTCGGGTGCTCCGGCTTGGAGCAGAGGAAGTGACAGCAGAAATGGGAAAAACAATGGGGTGGTGACTGAGAACCTTGTCAGGTATAAGAGGGAAAACCATAGTTAGAAAAGGAAAATATCTCACAGCTAAACTATGTTAGACCCACGCTGATTGGAGTTTAGAAGAATGAAGGGTTACTTCACTGAACACAACTATTATACGCAGTATTTCAGATGGTGACGAAGGGCATACAGGAATGAAATAAACCAGCTGGTTGAGTGGTGGCTCAGCAACAACCTTGCACTCAACGTCAGTAAGACCAAAGAGCTGATTGTGGACTTCAGAAAAGAGGGATCACACACCAGTCCTCATAGAGGGATCTGCAGTGGAAAGAGTGAGCAATTTCAAGTTCCTAGGTGTCAACATCTCTGAGGATCTAACCTGGACCCAACATATCGATGCAGCTGCAAAGAAGGCACAATAGGGGCTATATTTCATTAGGAGTTTGAGGAGATATGGTATTCGGCTATATTTCATTAGGAGTTTGAGGAGATATGGTATGTCACCAAAACACTACCTCTCATCTTTTTAATTTCTATTTCTTTGCACTACTTAATTAATTATTTAATTCACATTTTTCTCTATTATTATGTATTGCATTGTACTGCTGCTGCAAAGACAACAAATTTCACAAAATGATGGAGTGGGGCCGCGTTTCAGGATAAAGGATTCTGATAAAGGCAGGGATGAGAAGGAAATTTTCTTCCAAGTGAATCCTGAATCCTTGGAATACCTTATCCCAGAAAACTATTGAAATTTTTCTTGGCAAAGACAAGCCTATAGAGAAATGAACTATTATGGGGATAGGGATAAGACGGCGGGGGGGAGGGGGGGAGTCAGGGTTTGATGTTCTTGTTGCCATTAGCGTGATTTGTTTTTTGCATGAGAGGGATGATGTTTTTCTTTGAATGGGTTCCATGGTTTTCTTTGTTTTTTGGCTGTCTGTGGGTAAAATGAATCTCAGGGTTGTATACTACATACATACTTTGATAATATACTTTGAATCATTTGAAGGTGGGGTTTAACCTCAGATGAGAACAGCCTTGATCTTTCTCAGTGGCACAGCAGGCTCAAGCAGCCATGTGCTCCACTCCTGCATTTCATCGAACACAAGAAAGTCTGCGGATGCTGGAAATCCAAAGCAATACACACAAAGTGCTGGAGGAACTCAGCAGGTCAGGCAGCATCTATGGGAATGAATAAGTAGTTGATGTTTTGGGCCGAGACCCTTAATCGAGACTGGAAAGGAAGGGGGAAGACGCCAGAATAAACAAGTGGGGGGAAGGCAAGGAGGATAGCTAAAAGGTGACAGGTGAAGCCAGGTGGGTATGAAAGGTGAAGGGCTGGAGAGGAAGTAATCTAATAGGAGAGCAGAGTGGACCGTAGGTGAAAGGGGGAGGTAGATCGTAGGCCAGGGGGAGATGATAAGCAGGTAAGAGACCAGAGTGGGGAATAGTAGAAGAGGGAAGGGCAGTGAATGTTTTTTGACCAGAGGAGAAATCGATATTCATGCCATCAGGTTGGAGGCTACCCAGATGGAATATAAGGTGTTGCTCCTCCACCCTGAGGGTGGCTATGGACTAACATGTCATAACGGGAATGGGAATTAAAATGTTTGGCCACCAAGATGTTCCACTTTTGGCGGATGGAGCCAATGTGCTCTCCAATTTATGATGGGTCTTGCCAATGTAGGAGAGATCTACACTTCCAGTTTTGTTTTTGATTCTTGCGGAACTATGGCTTAACTTCATTCGTTCTTCTCCCTGTCTTTCAGTCCCCGTCACCCAACAACATTCTCTGGGTCATCAGTTTCAGTGGTGCGAACCATCCGTGGTTAAATTGAACATCAGCTTCTCACCTGGACGGCCCTGTTCCTGAGTATTGACACAGTGATGCCGTAGACACTGACATGAACCGCTTTGACATATGACACTGTCTTCACTCCGTTGCGATGTTCATTAGCCGTGTACACCGTGAACGGGGTCAGGCTGGAGTTACAGGGCTTGGCCAATACGTAAGTGCAGTTACCCTGGAAGTTGAACTTCCTCTTGTCGAAGGAGGTGTAGTGGGGGTCTCCGGATGTGGTGCAGGTGGATGAACCTGAGGAACAGACAAAAGAGGGGAAAGGTGAGTTAAGTCCATGTATCAAGAGTTGCCATAGTCACAACTAGGCAAAATTGCCAAAACGGGAAGGGAGAGGAAAGAGAATGATTAAACTCATCCCTCACTCAGTACCCCTGAACCTTTACCTTTAGGATAACAGCCCTGGACACCACCCTTGTTGTCACAGTACTCGTCGGGGCCACAGCTGGTGTCTGTGCACTGGACGTTGTTGCTGGACAGACACTTACACACCTGGGTACAGGCCTCAGACCAGATCATCTCCCCAGGCTGGAAACACAGAGAGATGCACATTTAGAGTTGTGTGGGGAAGGGTGACTTACCTGAATAGAAGGCACAGCAGCACGTCCACTTCCTGAGGAGACTGAGGCTCATTACCATCCTCCATTTCATCTGAACCGAATTTTACAGGAGCACCACTGAGAGCGTCCTGACAAGTTGCATCTCAACTGGTATGGGAGCAGCAGAGCACTGGACCGAAAGTACCTACAAAGGACTGCAAGAATGGCTGAGAGAATCATAGGGGTCTCTCTACCATCCATGGGGACATTTATCAGGAGTGCTGTGTATGCAGGGCCCTATGTATTATTAAGGATCGCACCCATCCATCCAGCATCCTCTGACTTTCTACCATCAGGCGGGAGACTTTTGATGCATAAAGACAAGAACAGTTTGGAAGTTAAACAGTTTCTTCCCTCAGGCCATTAGGCTTCTGAACTCCCTGCCTCACTGCATTCTAAGTGTCACTGGTTAATCTGTCTGTAACTGACAATATTTAATGTATGCACTTTATTTTGTTCATCTATGTGTAATTCATCTGTAGATTTTATCCCTCCTTTCCTAAGTTACTGTATGTTATGTGTACTACTGTGTTATACACCCTTGTCTGGAAAAACATTGTCTCGCTTGATGGTATACATGTATATAGTTAAATGACAATAAACTTTACTTGACTGGCAGTAAAAGTTGCATTTGTGCAGCATCTTTCACCTCTGTTTTATATCCTGCAGTAGATCACAGTCAATCAAGAAGGATGTTGTAACTTTTAGCATCAACGAATGTGGAAATGTATCTGTAACCCTGAAATCTTGATGAATTTGCAAGTTTTGGGAAATGTAATGTGATAAAAAGGAACTGGTGAGATTGAACAACCTAACTATTGTTCTCTGTGAAAAGTATAAAAATGCTTTGTTTGAGCTATAAGATTGAAACTATTCTCCAATGAGAATGTGGAGTAGCTTCACATGCGAGTGAATAAAATGCAGCTATAATTTGATCTACTCTGAGTTTGTCATAGTTTGTTTCTGTATGTTAGAAGACCTAGCTGAATGGTACATGACATGACACAAAAACCAGAAGTGCACAACCAGCCAATATCATTACTCATTTTCAGGATCCCCACCTGCACTACATCTGGTCTTCCTATCATTGAAACTTATTTCCTTCCCATTGATATCATCCAGATTAGTCCAGAACAAAACTGCCTCTTTTCTAGAATCCTATATAATATTTCATCATTGATATTGAGTGCTGATATCCTCTGTTTTGTTCCTCCCCCTTCACCTTAAGGTTGATATAACCTGGGGGGTGGTAGTGGGGACAAGCTCCCACTACCTTTTAAATGCTCACAATGGCTGGCAACTCCTGCTATGCCACTGGTGCCAAACTGTTGGTCTCTGATGTTCTTCTGGGTTCATCAGCTGTGTGGAGAGGAGGAGAGTGCTACATGGGTAACAGCTTGCTCCGCATATTGTACTGGCCTGACTTGTGTATCTAGAGAGCTAGGACTCAACATCCATGGTCGACCCTGATTGATGGAAGCCTCACTGTTCTCCCTCACCCCAACCCACTACCAACAATCAGTCTAGAATACAATTGGGTAAGTTCGGTGGCCACTCAAAACACTTAATGATTTTAAAGACTTTTATCATATCTTGAATTGATCCCTGCTGAAATGAATAAGCAAACACAAAATAATGCATTCTACAATATATTGATAATCAGGTTAGTGCTGGGATGACTGATTACATTAGACAACAAAGATTTTGCTTCCTGAATACTTTTGGATGTATCTTTCAGATCTTGGGCTGCTGATCATGAAAATCACTATGACATTTCCCTTTCACACACTATTATTTTGAAATTGTCTGCATTTGTTATTTCAATTCATAATTCAAGTCAGATTAACTAATACCAAGATTAAGGAAGGCATTTTTGTTGGTCCACAAATCAAAAAGGTCATCAATGACAGGCAATTCGTAGACCTTCTAGTGGGAGCAGAGAAAATCGTATGGAAGGCATTCAAAGGTTTTCTCGGCAACTACAGAGCGCCAAACCCCGTGCAGCTTGTTGACAACATGCCTCAAACACACAAAACCGTGAAGTACAAAATGTCACTAAAGATTCATTTTCTGCATTCTCATTTAGATTTTTTCCCTGCGCTGTCAGTGATGAGCATGGTGAAAGGTTTCACCGTGACTTTGGAGAACTGTATCAGGACAACTAGAATCCATTAATGCTGGCTGATTATTGTTGGACACTTAAGTGAGAAGCCTCAGACACTGAAAATCATCAACAAAACATTTTTAGCTTAGTTGAATTATTACAAAGCGTCAGGACCATTATGCAATTAAACACACAATATTCAGGAAAAGTTAATTTCTTGTTTCTCCAAATTCCTACGTGATGCAAGTGGTTTGAAATTATATTTGTGTTCGGCTTCAAGCGGTCTATCATAACAAAACAACAAAACAAAGCAACACTTTCAAAAAACTATGTCGTCCAGTGTTATAAATATGGATAGACAACTGGGAAGTGCTCTCATTCTGTTGAAGATAATGTAAGGGGAAACCTTCATATCAAAAGCATTACGTAGAAGGGGCCAGTGTTGAATGTGTTGTGTGGAAGACTGAAATTTAGATTGTATGGTCTCCCTTAGGCCCGCACAAGAGACAGAGATCAGATTGTATAAATATTCAAGAAAATAACTTCAACACAGAAATTTCATTGTCATGAATGAGACCGTGGCTCTTACCTGGTAATAGGTTCCATTGTACACACAGCCACACTGGTCTCTTGAGACACACTTGTCTCCGCTCTGCACAAAGCCTTTGTCACACTGACAGCCCTCGGCACACGGCTGGTCACAGAGCTGAGGACCAGGGTCAAGGCAGGTGGCAGGACAGGCTGAGGCACAGGGCTGGTAGTGACTGTCCAGCGGGCACCGGAGAGCTACACAGAAAGAAGAGGGAACAGTTTTCACAGCCAGCACGGTCACTTGGATCAAAAGCTGTAGAAATCTCTGATGGTGTGGTGTGTGATCTCTGTGCTACGTACGGCAGAAGGTTTCGTTCCTCCAGGTTTGAATAGTGACGTTGTGTTGCTGACACTGGGTGACATAGGCCTCGATGGCTTCACACAGCTGCTGCTTGTTGCCATCCATCGCACACATGTCGTACACACAGTCCTTGAAGAAGGCCTGGGAGAGGGAGGAGTGGATCACAGGTTGAAATATGAATATGCGTGAGTAACATCTTATTGTGAAGGAAAAGAAAGAAAGTGGGCTGTAGAATGTAAACTTGAAACAAACAATCCATAGCACGGTGCCTAGTACAAACTCAGAGCAGCTCAACTCACACAGAGGCATCAGCTATGAAATATTGTCAGTGTTGTAAAATCAAAAGCAAAATGGCTCAAATTTCAATGTTCAAAGTACATTTATTATCTAAGTATGTATACATTATACAACCTTGAGTTTCCTCCCCTTACAGGCAGCCACAAAATAAGAAATCCAATGCAACCCATTAAAAAAAGACTAACAAACACCCACTGTGCAGAGAGAGAATAAAACACAAATCATAAAACTTTGAAGGTATGAGTCTTGAATTAGCTAAGATAGACTGGCAAATGACACTTAAAGGATTGACGGTGGATATGCAATGGCAAGCATCTAAAGATTGCATGGATGAACTACAACAATTGTTCATCCCAGTTTGGCAAAAGAATAAATCAAGGAAGGTAGTGCACCCGTGGCTGACAAGAGAAATCAGGGATAGTATCAATTCCAAAGAAGAAGCATACAAATTAGCCAGAAAAAGTGGCTCACCTGAGGACTGGGAGAAATTCAGAGTTCAGCAGAGGAGGACAAAGGGCTTAATTAGGAAGGGGAAAAAAGATTACGAGAAAAAACTGGCAGGAAACATAGAAACTGACTGTAAAAGCTTTTATAGATATGTAAAAAGGAAAAGACTGCTAAAGACAAATGTAGGTCCCCTACAGACAGAAACAGGTGAATTGATTATGGGGAGCAAGGACATGGCAGACCAATTGAATAATTACTTTGGTTCTGTCTTCACTAAGGAGGACATAAATAATCTTCCAGAAATAGTAGGGGAGAGAGGGTCCAGTGAGATGGAGGAACTGAGCGAAATACATGTTAGTAGGGAAGTGGTGTTAGGTAAATTGAAGGGATTAAAGGCAGATAAATCCCCAGGGCCAGATGGTCTGCATTCCAGAGTGCTTAAGGAAGTAGTCCAAGAAATAGTGGATGCATTAGTGATAATTTTTCAAAACTCGTTAGATTCTGGACTAGTTCCTGAGGATTGGAGGGTGGCTAATGTAACCCCACTTTTTAAAAAAGGAGGGAGAGAGAAACCGGGGAATTATAGACCGGTTAGCCTAACGTCGGTGGTGGGGAAACTGCTGGAGTCAGTTATCAAAGATGTGATAACAGCACATTTGGAAAGCGGTGAAATCATCGGACAAAGTCAGCATGGATTTGTGAAAGGAAAATCATGTCTGACGAATCTCATAGAATTTTTTGAGGATGTAACTAGTAGAGTGGATAGGGGAGAACCAGTGGATGTGGTATATTTGGATTTTCAAAAGGCTTTTGACAAGGTCCCACACAGGAGATTCGTGTGCAAACTTAAAGCACACGGTATTGGGGGTAAGGTATTGATGTGGATAGAGAATTGGTTAGCAGACAGGAAGCAAAGAGTGGGAATAAACGGGACCTTTTCAGAATGGCAGGCAGTGACTAGTGGGGTACCGCAAAGCTCAGTGCTGGGACCCCAGTTGTTTACAATATATGTTAATGACTTGGATGAGGGAATTAAATGCAGCATCTCCAAGTTTGCGGATGACACGAAGCTGGGCGGCAGTGTTAGCTGTGAGGAGGATGCCAAGAGGATGCAGGGTGACTTGGATAGGTTGGGTGAGTGGGCAAATTCATGGCAGATGCAATTTAATGTGGATAAATGTGAAGTTATCCACTTTGGTGGCAAAAATAGGAAAACAGATTATTATCTGAATGGTGGCCGATTAGGAAAAGGGGAGGTGCAACGAGACCTGGGTGTCATTATACACCAGTCATTGAAAGTGGGCACGCAGGTACAGCAGGTGGTGAAAAAGGCGAATGGTATGCTGGCATTTATAGCGAGAGGATTCGAGTACAGGAGCGGGGAGGTACTACTGCAGTTGTACAAGGCCTTGGTGAGATCACACCTGGAGTATTGTGTGCAGTTTTGGTCCCCTAATCTGAGGAAAGACATCCTTGCCATAGAGGGAGTACAAAGAAGGTTCACCAGATTGATTCCTGGGATGGCAGGACTTTCATATGAAGAAAGACTGGATGAACTAGGCTTGTACTCGTTGGAATTTAGAAGATTGAGGGGGGATCTGATTGAAACATATAAAATCCTAAAGGGATTGGACAGGCTAGATGCAGGAAGATTGTTCCCGATGTTGGGGAAGTCCAGAACGAGGGGTCATAGTTTGAGGATAAGGGGGAAGCCTTTTAGGACTGAGATTAGGAAAAACTTCTTCACACAGAGAGTGGTGAATCTGTGGAATTCTCTGCCACAGGAAACAGTTGAGGCCAGTTCATTGGCTATATTTAAGAGGGAGTTAGATATGGCCCTTGTGGCTACGGGGATCAGGGGGTATGGAGGGAAGGCTGGTGCAGGGTTCTGAGTTGGATGATCAGCCATGATCATAATAAATGGCGGTGCAGGCTCGAAGGGCCGAATGGCCTACTCCTGCACCTATTTTCTATGTTTCTATGTTTCTATTAAAAGCAAGCAAACAGCATTCAGAATGAATGTGAGTCCATAAACACGAAGCCCAGAGCAGGCCCACAGCCTCAGCCTATCACACAGTGGGCAAGATGTCACAGACATCGAAACACAAAGCCTGGAATTGCCAGAGCAGGCCCACAGCCTCAGCCTCAACGCAGCAAAGAGCAGAGTAAATGCCACGGAGTAGGGGGAGGAACTGGTCCAACCATCCCCTCTGGTCCTGACAGCCTGCCTTTTCAATCCATCCAGTCCGGTGCTTAAATCATGTAAATATGGGGTCATTCCTTGCTTAGAGACCCGGGCCCCCCTGCATCAGTATGCTCTGGGCCTGGACCCCACTGCCATGTTCCAGCCATAATGTGACCTTTACCGGTGCTTTGATTGATCAAACCTCGCTCTCAGTTTAGGTAGACAGGCTCTGAATCTCTTCTGCTCCGACTTTTCTTCGTATTCTGGTCTTGACCTCACTCCTCCTCGACCATGTGTCTCCGAAACTGTTTCACACCCGCCAGCCTCGACCCTCAAGTCAGCCTCGTTTTTGCTCGCCTCTTCATTGTTTGCGGTGATTGTTTAGTCTGGGCCACACCATTTAAACTGCCTACTCCCACCGATCCACACCCATGAGCCTATCCAAACTTCCCTTAGTCATTGAAATTGAGCTTATATGCACCATTTGTGCTGGTAGCTCACTCCACACTCTCACCACCCTGTGAGTGAAGATGTTTCTCCTCACGTTCCCCTTAAACATTTCACTTTTCACCCTTAACCCATGACCTCTGGTTGAAGTCCCATCCAAGCTCAGTGGAAAAAGTCTGCTTGTATTTACCCTATCTATACCCCTCATAATTTTGTATACCTCTATCAAATCTCCCCTCAATCTTCTATGTTCCAAGGAATAAAGTCCTAACCTATTCAATCTTTCCTGAGATCCTGCAGTCCCGGCAACATTTTCATAAATTTTCTCTGTACTCTTTTAACCTTATTTACGTCTTTCCTGTAGGTAGGTGACCAAACTGCACACACTACTCCAAATTAGGCCTCACCAATGTCTGATACAACTTCAACATAACATCCCATCTGCTGTACTCAGTACAATGAACACACTCCTCTAGGCCTGGCAAGGACACAACTGATGAAAGTGGGGCTGGAGTATTTTTCACTCGGGATCTTATCAAACAGGTCTGCAAGCTGTTGGAGAAGAACATAACCAAGAAAGCAGGAGTGAAAGATATAATGAACACGATGACGCTTTACGCACCATGGGGTCAATCTTGTAGTGACAGGCAGCGAATGGGCCGAAATGATCTAACAGCATCCCGCAGTACGAGGGTCCTTCGTACTTTTCACGCTCGGCTTCGGAGCACTGCGGTGCCACCTCGGTGTCAGTCGAGGTACAGCTGAGAAAATCAGAATCAGAATCAGGTTTAATATCATTGGCATAGGTCAAGAAACTTGTGATGCAGCAGCACTACATTGCAATACATAATAACTGTAAATTACAGTAAGTATACGTATATTTGAAAAGGTAAATAAGTAGTGAGGTAGTGTTCATGGGTTCAATATCCGTTCAGAAATTGGATGGCAGAGGGGAAGAAGCAGTTCCTGAATCGTTGAGTCCGTGCCTTCAGGTTTCTGTACCTCCTCCCTGATGGTAGCAATGAGAACAAGGCACGTCCTGGGTGTTGGGGGTCCTTAATGATGGATGTCACCTTTTTGAGGCATCTCTCTTTGAAGATGTCCTATATGCTGGGGATGGTGGTGTCCATCATGGAGCTGACTAAGTTTACAACTTTCTGCAGCTTATGTCAATACAGTGCTGTGGTTACCCTCCTCCCCCATACCAGACAGTGAATCAGCCAGTTAGAATGTTGTCCACAGTACATCTGTAGAAATTTGCGAGTAGCCTTGGCAATGTACCAAATCTCCTCAAACACCTTATGAAATATAGCAGCTGTTGTGCCTTCGTTGTAGCTGCATCAATATGTGGGGTCCATGTTAGCTCTTCAGAGATGTTGACACCCAGGAACTTGAAATTGCTCACTCTTTGGACTTCTGATCTCTCTTTGAGGACTAGTGTGTGTTGCCTTGTCTTACCCTTTCTTTGGTTTACCGACATTGTGCAAAGTTATTGTTGTGACACCACTTAACTAGCTGATCTACCTCACTCCTGTAAGCCTTCTCGTTACCATCTGAAATTCTGCAAGCAACAAATTTATAGATGCCATCTGAGCTGTGCCTCGCCACACAGCCATGAGTGTAGAGAGAGTAGAGCAGTGGGCTACGTACACATCCCTGTGGTGCGCCACTGTTGGTTGTCAGACAGATGGAGGTGTTTTTCCCGATTTGCACAGATGGTGATGGGGTTCAGAGATGAGAGAGGAAAAAGATTAATGCTTATCTGTAATTACAGACAACTAAAAGCACAAAAACATTCCTATCAACTTAACTACAGGCTGTGAGTGTTAATGCTACACACAAGCCTCCTTAAATGTTTTATTGCAGCCCTTCATCAGATAGTTCAAATACATTTTCCCTAATATTCTTTATAATTGGGTTGAGTTATTCTCTGATCTTGGCAATTCATCTGAAAAAGTTTCGTCACCACAAGAGGAGCCATCATCAGTGTGCTGTTGATTGTGGTGTGTCCTTTTTTGTTGCCATTTGTGTGATGTTTTTCTTTGAACGGGTTCCATGGTGTTCCTCTGTTTCATGGCTGTCTGTGGGAAGACGAATCTCAGGGTTGCATACTGCATGTGTACTTAGATAATAAATGTACTTTCAATCTTCTTTCCCTCAAAATTGTAGAGGTTGATTGATGTAATAATAATAATATCTATTTAAAAATATGAAAAACTTTATTATAATGACCAGATAATTTTGATCATTGTAAGGGTGGATAAATAAGTTGGCTGGTGGAGTGGCATCTGCACGGGACTTTGAGGTGGGTGGTCCAGGTTCAAATCCAGCTGGCTCCTTGCACACTTTCCATCCGTGCTGCGTTGAGTGTTGAGCTAGCAACTCGGCCTTGTAAAAAACAGACAAGAAAAATACTAAAGAAATGGCATGGTTCCCACCCGCTGCACCACAAGCCACGGGACAGAACAACAAGGGTGGATAAATGGGTAACAATCATGGCCTTCTCCGCTGGAATAAAGGGTTAAACTAATTATGTCACTTTGACATACTATTGTTATTCAGAGAATCCCTACAAACCTTCAACAGATTCACTGAGAAAAGACTGTAGAGATGGAGAAACAAAGAAACAAATTGTCTTCCTCCCTATTTGCCACTTACTTCTGGTCCACGTTCCAACTGTTGCCAAAGTCATTGACTCCCTTCACCACCTGTCCCTCGGGAGTTCTGAAATCATCGCCCGGGATCCCGTTGTAGTCACCGCACAGGCTGCACAACTGGCTGGAGTAGCTGGACAGAGGGAGAGGGAGACAGGAGTGAGATCAGAGCGGTCACATGCAGGGGTTAGCAGAGGAGGTTCTGGGCCATGAAATACTTCGGGGGGGGGGTGAGGAAATCAGTGTGGATGAAATGGGATTGGTGGGAAAGATTCTGCACACGGAGGGGTTAGTGGGACGTCTGGGTGCCTCAATGTGTGTGCAGGGCATGATGTCCTGAAAGCATTGCTTGGGATAGCAGGTGGGCAGAAAGAGAGGCACAGGAACAGTGGTGGGCACATTGGTCAAAGTTCGAAGTGCATTTATTATCAAGGTATGAATACATTATACAACCTTGAGGTTTGACTCCTAACAGGCAGCCACAAAACAAAGAAACCCAAAAGAACCCATTGACAACAAAAGGAGACTATCAAATACCCAATGTGCGGAGAGAGAAAAAGATCAAATTGTGCAGACAATAAATAGCATTCAGACCTGAAGTTCACAGAATTGATTCCATAGCTCATTAACTGCAGGCCACGACCTCAGCCCAGTGCAGAGATGAGTAAACCACTTGGAGCAGTGAGCTGAAGTTCAGTGTAGAGAGGGCTAAAACTTGTGCACCAGTGAGCTGAACACTGGCCCGACCTTTGCTTCCAGCCCCTGATCTTTTTGACCTAGCCTGGCGCTTATATCGTCCAAACCTCAGGTCATTCCTTGCTCTGGGCCCCAGACCCTGCTGCTACAACATGCTCTTGGGCCTGGCTCCCATCGTCCCAATTTGACATTGGATGTGGTATCATTAACACGAGAGCAAAGGTGAAAATGATAGGTGGAGTGCCATGAGCATGTGCAGTTGGGCGCAATGAGCAGGAGGGGCTGGCTCGTACTGAGACCCTCAAGTGGGTCACAACCAGGAAAGGAAGTGGTGGGGTATGGTGGGGCAATGGAGTTGGTGAATGAATGGTCACATTCAATCAGTGTGCTGTGAATAAGTACAGCTCTGGTGCACGAGGCCGGTCCCGACAGCAAGGAAAGACCTGAAGTCCTGAGCTGAATTGGAAAGGTTGGGAACTGTCCGAATTGAGATGGCGAGGCTCGAGCCTACGAGCGTATCAAAACGGTGGAGCCCGGATCCAAGAGCAAGGAATGACCCGAGGCTTGGACAATTTGAGCACCAAGGCAGATTGAGAAGGTTGGGGTGTCAGGGCTGGAGGCGAGGGATGAGCAGATTCAGGTCACTACACTGAACTGGGGCCGTGGCCTGCAACCAAGGGCTGTGGAATCACTCCTGTGAACTTCAGTTCAGTGCGCTGTTTGCTTGCACAATTTGTTTTTGTCTCTCGTGCAGATGGTTTTCGTTTGTTTCAAAGGGTTCCTTTGAGTTTCTTTGTTTTGTGGCTGCCGGTAGAGAGACAAATCTCAAGGTGGTATAAAGTATATATACCTTGATAATAAATGTAGTTTGAACTTTGCAGACAGAGTAAGCATTACAGCGGCGTAGGGACAGGTATTGTGAGCACAACATGGAAGTGGAAGGTGGTCCTGAGCAAGGCCAGGTTGTAGGGAATCTGGTGATTATTGTGCAGGGGCAACAAGATAGATGTGAACATTGATAGTGAGGCGCACAACCTTCAATCCCATCCCACCTCATACAGCCAGGAGGGTGGCTTCTGGCTCTACTCACTCGCTGGGAACTTTCACATCGACGTGGTGTCTGCCGTCGTAGCGCACGGTCAGGCCGAAGTCGGTCTGCAGCACCACATGTCTGCCCACAGGCTTGACGGTGATTCCGGGGAGCGGGCGGATGGGAACGGTCACAGGCTCTCCGTCCACCTGGAAGGCAGCAGAAGCAGAAAACTGGCAGTCAATCAGCACAGGTGTTCATTCATCTGTTGGAAGTGAGTGGAAGGTGGAGAAGGGAGCTCTGGCTGAAAAGAAGAGCGGCGATAGCAAAAGTGGAGACTTTATCAACCTGGTCATTAGTGTTAGAGGGAAGGCCATGGTTAAAGAAAAGGGAAAACATCTCAGAGGACATCTCGTGAAGAAGCATGTTGGACCCACACTAGTTGGGATTTAAAAAGGTGTTCTAAACGAAACCTTTAAGATGCCAAGTGTTATTGACAGGATAGAATCTGAGGAGTGTGAGTGCGCCAGAGGTTTTTGTAGACCCAAGTGACCTCCTCTATTTCATCTACGAAAGTTTCTTCTTCTTCTTTCTTCATGCCGCTTTTCTTTCAAGGTGGCTGGAGTCCTGTCGAAGTCTGTGATTTACAGCTACAGCTCAAACTAGGGTTCACCCTAGGCAGTGGGTTCTCATTCTCGGAACTCGCTAAGCAGCCTGTCGTTTCAATATCCCCAGGCAGGCCTCCGGAGTGTGGCCCTTAGTACGACCCAATTCCTCGTCGATGTCGCTGACTGAAGCGTCACAGGAGACTGAAACATCAGGTCAACAGATGGTGTGCGCTGCTGTTGGAAGGCCCCTGCACTCGAGCGATCCTCTTTCTCCCTCTCTCCATGTTGAGTGGGAGTCTGTTGGTCCTCAAGTCAGGGAACTCGGACAAGCGATGTGGCAGATTGCAAAATCAAAACAGTGAGCTGGTGTCCTCTCTTGCTGTTGCAGGAGCGCTATCTTTCTCTCCCTGTCTGAGGTATCGAAGTGTTGGGATGGACCGTAGTTGTTGATGGCCTCTAGATCATGGCTTCTGGGGGCTTTGCTATTACTTGTATGGTGGGTGGTGGGGGAGAAGTTGATGCTTTTGGTGGAGTAAGGAGAGGAAGGTCAATGCTTTGGTGCTGCTTGTCTGTCCACAGAATCCTAACACTTTGGAATATCTTCTAGGTAGAGACTTTTAGTAAAGGATTACGGAGAACTGGCAGGGAAGTATTCCTTAGCCTAGGATCAAAGCAGCTTTGACCTTTCTCAGTGGTACAGCTGGCTCCAGCAGCCATATGATCCTCTCCTGTACCTCTTCCCTTATTTTTTTCATTTGAATAGATTGCGGAGGAGTTAAACCTTAAGATCAATGGCTCTTCTCCCTCAACTTCAATTCCCTCTCTGAACAAAAATCTCCTGGCTGGTCAGTGTGAGTGGTACCACAAATGCAATGAGCATTTCCGTTCCTTAGAGCTGCACTGCCCAGCAACCCCCCTATTTAATCATGGCCTAATCACTGGATGATTTACAATGACCAATTAACCCATCAACCGGTATGGCATGGTAGCGTAGTAGTGAGCACGATGCTTTACAGTACCGGTGACCCGGGTTCAATTCATGCCACTGCCTGTAAGGAGTTTGAATATTCTCCCTGTGACCACGTGGATTTCCTCCCACAGTCCAAAGACCAACTGGTTAATTGATCATTGTAATTTGCCACACGATGAGGCTAGGGTTAAGTCAGGGTTTGCTGGCAGCGAGGCTTAATGGGCGGGAAGGGCCTACTCTGCACTAAATCTCACTAAAATAAAATTTAAAAGACTGCAAACCCCAGCCTCTCACCTGGACAGCCCTGTTCCTGAGTATTGACACCGTGATGCCGTAGACACTGACGTGAACTGCTTTGACATATGACACTGTCTTCACTCCGTTGCGATGCTCGTTGGCCGTGTACACAGTGAATGGGGTCAGACTGGAGTTACAGGGCTTGGCCAACACGTAAGTGCAGTTGCCCTGGAAGTTGAACTTCCTCTTGTCGAAGGAGGTGTAGTGGGGGTCTCCAGATGCGGTGCAGGTGGACGAGTCTGAGGGGAGAACAGGAAGAGGGGAAAAGTGAGTTAAGTCCATGTATCAAGAGTTGCCATAGTCACAACTAGGCAAAATCAACAAAATAGGAAGGGAGAGGAAAAAGAATGATTAAACTCATCCCTCACCCAGTACCCCTGACCTTTTACCTTTAGGATAACAGCCCTGGACACCACCCTTGTTGTCACAGTACTCGTCGGGGCCACAGCTGGTGTCCGTGCACTGTACGTTGTTGCTGGACAGGCACTTACACACCTGGTTACAGGCCTCAGACCAGATCACTTCCCCAGGCTGTAGAAACAGAGAGATGCACATGAGGGGTGAAGTGTAGAGAAGTGAAGTTCACTTGATTGTCAGTGAGAATTGCACTTGTGTCTCATCTCCTCTGGATATCCCACAGTAGATCACAGTCAATCAAGGTCTGCCCAAAAACAGAAGAGCTGAACTAAGAAACTCCTCCTGCACTCACCTAGTCTTCCTATCATTTCCATCTCAGCAATATAACTCATCATAATTCTTTACAGTTTTGTGAATATCCTATTTCCTGGCCAATAACCGATATAGATAGTTTCTGTTTTAGGTCCACTCATCCCCACATGTGACATGGAAAGATCAAATAGGTTAGGACTTCATTCCTTGGAATGTAGAAGATTGAGGGGTTAATTGATGGGGTATACAAAATTGTGATACTATTAGATACGGTAAATGCAAGCAGGCTTTTTCCACTGAGTTTGGGTGAGACTACAACTAGAGGTCATGGGTTAAGGGTGAAAGGTGAAAAGTTTAAGGGAACATGAGAGAAACTTCTTCACTCAGAGGGTGGTGAGAATGAGGGACAAGCTGCCAGTACAAGTAGTACATGTGAGCTCAATTTCGATGTTTAAGCAAAGTTTGGATAGGTACATGGTTGGTAGGGGTATGGAGGGCTATGGTCCTGATGCAGGTCAATGGGAGTAAGCAATTTAAATGGTTCAGCATGGTGTAGATGGGCTGAAGGACCCGTTTTTGTGCTGTATTTTTCTATGACTCTCTGATTCTAATGTAAAGGGAATCCTTCATATCAAGAGCATTATGTAGACAAGGTCAATGTTGGATGTGTCGACTGGAAGACTGCACTTCACATTGTTCTGAACAAGATACTGAGACCAGATGATATAAACGTACAAGGCAATGACTTCAACACTAATTTCAGAGTCATGAATGAGACCGTGGTTCTTACCTGGTAATCAGTTCCATTGTACACACAGCCGCACTGATTTCTCGGGACACACTTGTCTCCGCTCTGAACAAAGCCTTTGTCACACTGACAGCCCTCGGCACATGGCTGGTCACAGAGCTGAGGACCAGGCTCAAGGCAGGTAGCTGGACAGGCTGAGGCACAGGGCTGGTAGTGACTGTTCGGCGGGCACCGGAGAGCTACACAGAAAGAAAAGGGAACAGTTTTCACAGCCAGCGCGGTCACTTGGATCAAAAGCTGTTAAAATCTCTGATGGTGTGGTGTGTGATCTCTGTGCTACGTACGGCAGAAGGTTTCATTCCTCCAGGGTTGAATGGTGACGTTGTGTTGCTGACACTGGGTGACATAGGCCTCGATGGCTTCACAGAGCTGCTGCTTGTTGCCGTCCATCGCACACATGTCGTACACACAGTCCCTGAAGAAGGCCTGGGAGAGGGAGGAGTGGATCTCAGGTTAAGGCGTTAATGAGTCTGGGCAGCATCTTTATGTGTCGGAAATGAATGAAGGATGTGGAATGTAAATTTGCAAAGAAGAATCAATGGACTCAGAGCAGCTCAGCTTACATCTAAGAAAGGATGTGCTGACATTGGATAGTGGTCAAGGGAGGTTCACAAAAATGATTCTGGGATTGAAAGACTTGTCATATGAAGAATGTTTGATGGCTCTGGGCCTGTATTCACTGGAATTCAGAAGGATGAGGGGTGACCTAATTGAAACCTATCAAATGGTGAAAGACCTCGATAGAGTGGATGTGGAGAGGATGTTTCTTATAGTGGGGAAGTCTAGGACCTGAGGGTACAGCCTCAGAATAGAGGGACGTCCATTTAGAGATGAGCAGGGATTTCTTTAGCCAGAGTGTTGAATCTGTAGAATTCAGTGCCACGGGCAGCTGTGGAGGCCAAGAGATTTAAGGCAGAGGTTGATAAATTCTTGATTAGGGTTACAGGGAGAAATGAGCAGAAAAACAGATCAGCCATGATGAAATGGCAGAGCAGACTCCTAAATTTTCTGGTCTTATGGAAGCAACAGATCTGAAAAATGGCCAGACTTGTGAGATAGAATACTCGATGGCTCATCTACCTACAGCAAGATCCAGTAAATACTTTAGGTAAGGTCTGAGCAATACATATTCTCGTCCACATACTGTGATAAACTCCTTTTCTCCTTCATTACCATGACTGTAATTGGATCTTTCTCGTCCAACTCAGAAAGCTAACAGAGGCCTCAGTACGATGTCTCATTCACAGACTGTACTTATGACAGATGGGCAGTCACCTCAGACTCCCTCAGGATTCCAGCAAGGACCAGACATAAGACCATAAGATATAGGAGCAGAATTTGGCCATTTGGCCTATCAAGTCTTCTCTGTCATTTCACCATGGCTTGTCCATTTTTGCTCTCAGCCCCAGTCTCCTGCCTTCTCCCCTTCATACCCCTGACTAATCAAGAATGTGTCAACCTCTGCCTTAAATATACCCAATGACTTGTCCTCCACAGTTGCCTGTGGCAACGAATTCAACTGATTCACTCCCTGGCTAAAGAAATTGCTCCTTATCTCCATTCCAAAAGGACACCCCTCTATTCTGAGGCTGTGTCCCCTGGTCTTAGACTCCCTCACTATAGGAAACATCCTCTCCGCACCTACTCCATCGAAGCCTTTCAAGGTGCAATAGGATTCCATGAGGACACCCATCATGGTTCTGAATTCTGGTGAGTACAGGCCCAGAGCCATCAAACATTCCTCATATAACAAGCCTTTCAATCCCAGAAATATTGTTGTGAACTTCCTTTGAAGATTCATAACTCATATTTCAGAACTTCTCGCGTCCTGAGCTAATGTGGTTCAACTTGCACGAATGCCAATATTTTTATTTTGACACACAAGTTGTGTGTAATTAACATTAACAAATTCAGGAGTCAGCAGGTGCTTCCCAACAAACCATTTAAGTCCTCAATTAACAAACACGGGTGCTGGGTATTTTTTCACTCAGAAGCTTATCAAAGAGGTCTAGAAGAGCATAACCGAGGGAGGCGAAGAGACAATGTGAAAGGTATAAACAACACAACTCTGCTATACACACCATGGGATCAATCTTGTAGTGACA
The DNA here is from genome assembly GCF_030028105.1 of Mobula birostris. Classification (NCBI taxonomy): domain Eukaryota; kingdom Metazoa; phylum Chordata; class Chondrichthyes; order Myliobatiformes; family Myliobatidae; genus Mobula; species Mobula birostris. The sequence goes on along the minus strand of NC_092374.1, from coordinate 84,823,597 downwards.
GGCAGTGAATGGGCCAAAACGATCTGAGAGTATCCCGCAGTACGAGGGTCCTTCATACATCTGAAGATCATCTTCAGGACACTGTGGAGTCACCTCGGTGTCAGTCAAGGTACAGCTGAGAAAATGAAGATAGAGGTTGGGGGTGATGGAGAAAGAGAAGGCATGGATTAATACTGTTGGCCATGGAAGAATTTAAATATGGAAGAAAACGTCAAATTTGAACGGCTCAAGGTCAGTAGAAGCAGATGAACCAATTGTTTTTTTTTCTTGCCGTGTGCTTGAAGGAGATGGAGGATGCCATTTTGTGAAGCTGCTCTGTAACCTCCATTTTGAGAACTGCTTGATGAACTGATTCTTGCTCTGGGATAATGTAATCAGAACTATTGAATGTGGATATAAGGAGCTTTAGCTATGGACCTGCTAAACCTCAGGTTATTCTCAGATAAGCTGTGTACAATATTATATCCGGTGCTTCTGATGTAGCTTCCTCGACATTGGTGAGACCTGTCGTAAATTGGGGGACCACTCTGTTGGGCCCACCGCACCCTCTGCCACAATTGGGAAGTCCTGGTGGCCAAACATTTTAATTCTAATGCCCATTCCTGTTCCGACTTGTCGATCCATGGCCTCCACTTGTGCCAAGATGAAGCCAGACTCAGGGTGGAGGAGCAACACTTCATATTCTGTCTGGGTTCCCTCCAACCTGATGGCATGAATATCGATTTCTCCTTCTGGTGCACAAATTCCTCACCCCCTCCACTTCCTCTATTCCCCACTCTAACCTATTACTTCTTCTTATCTGCCTATTACTTTCCCCGGGTCCCCTCCTCCTTCCCTTTTTCCTATTGTCCAGCCTCCTCTCCTATCAGATTCTTCCATCACTAGCCCTTGGCCTTTTCCACCCACCTAGCTTCACCCATCACCTTCCAGCTAGCTTCCTTCCCCTCCCCCCCCCCACCTTTTTGTTCTGGCATCTTCCCCCTTTCCTCCTCAGTCCTGAAGAAGGTTCCCAGCCCAAAACATCCCCTGTTTATTCACTTCCATAGATGCCACCTGACCTGCAGAGTCCCTCCAGTACTTTGTGTGTGTTGCTTTGGAGTTCCAGTATCTGCAGACCTTCTCGGTTTAGGCTAATCTGCCTCAGTGTTGGAGTGTGTTGAGCTGGCTTTGGAGGCAGTACAGAGAAAGGTCCACCAGGTCGATTCAGGAGATGAAGGGGGCTAGCTTATGAGGAGAGCTTGAGTCGCCTGGGATTAAACCCATTGGAATTCATAAGAATGAGAGGGGATCTTATTGAAGCATAAAATTATGAAAAGCATAGGTAAGATAGAGGCAGGAAAGTTATTTCCACTGGTGAGTGAGACTCAAACGAGGAAACATAGGCTCTAAATTCGGGGCAATAGAGTTAGGATGGTGATGAGGAGAAACTGTGTTTCCCGGAGAGTAGTGAACCTGTGGAATTCTCTGTCCAGGAAAGCAGTAGGAGCTACTACATTAAATCTTTTTAAGACACAGTTGCATAGAATTTTGCGTTGCAGGGGAATTGAGGGTTATGGGGAAAAGGGAGGTAGGTGGAGTTGAGTCCACGGCCAGATCAGCTGTGATTTTATTGAATGGTGGAGTAGGCTTGATGTGCCAGATGGCCTACTCCTGCTCCTAGTCCTTATGTTGTAATGGCTAATAAAGCTGTGAATCCGTGATAGTCTCCTCCATGAGACAATAAAGGGTTAAATAAAACGATGCCGCATTGGCACATTGTCAGTCATAGAGTTAGAGAGAAGTACAGTACAGAAGCAGGCCCTTTGGCCCATCGACTCCATGCCAAACCATTTAAACTGCCTACTCCCATTGACCTACCCTGGAACCATAACCCTCCATACCCCTCCCATCCATGTACCTATCCAAACTTCTCTCAAACATTGAAATTGAGCTCACATGCACCACACTCTCACCACCCTCTGAGTGAAGAAGTTTCCCCTCATGTTCACCTTTCACCCTTAACTCACAACTTTTAGCTGTAGTCCCACACAACCTCGGTGGAAAAAGCCTGCTTGCATTTACCCTATCTATACCCCTCATAATTTTGTGTACCTCTATCAAATCTCCTCTCAAATTTTCACATTCCAAGGAATAAAGTCTTAATCTATTCCATCTCTCCTGATAACTCAGGGCCTCCAGTCCTGGCAGCATCCTTGTAACTTTTCTCATCTTAAGAATCCCCATAGATCTTCATGGGATTCACTGAAAAAAGACCATAGAGATCAGAAAATAAGTTGCCTCCTTCCCTATTTGCTACTTACTTCTGGTCCACGTTCCAACTGTTGCCAAAGTCGTTGATTCCCTTCACCACCTGTCCCTCGGGAGTTCTGAAATCATCGCCTGGGATCCCGTTGTAGTCACCGCACAGGCCGCACAACTGGCCGGAGTAGCTGGACAGAGGGAGAGGGAGACAGGGGTGAGACCGGAGTGCTCACATGTGGGGTTTGGCAGAGGGATGGTGCCAGGCCATGAAGTGCGTCGTGGAAGGGAATCAGTGAGAAAGAGGCAGGACTGGTGGGTTAGTCTGGGTGCTTCAGTGAGTGCATGGTGTGAGACATTGCTGAATTCCTGAAGTTATTGCTGGGGACAGCGGGTGGGCAGAACAAGAGCCATAAGCACATTGGGGGACCAACGTTGGATGTACATGAAAGTGATGGTGAAAATGGTGGTTGGGCTGCCATGAGCACCTGCAGTTGGGCCCAGTGAGCAGGAGGGGAATGGCCTGTGCAGTGGGTCACAATCAGCTCGTGAGACTCCACATAATGAACAGGAAGTAGTGGAGAGAGGCATGGATGATGGAAGTTCAAAGTACATTTATTTTATTATCAAAGTACATATACATTATAAAGCCTTGAGATTTGTCTCCTTCCAGGCAGTCACAAATCAAAGAAATCCCAAAAATGCCATTAAAAAAACATCAAACACCTAATGCACAGAGAGAGGGAAAAACCCCAAAGAGACCATGATCTAGGCCCACCTATTTAACCCACACCTAATCACTGGATAGTTTTCAATGACCAATTAACCTACTAAATGGTACTTCTTTGGACTGTGGGAGGAGACCCATGCACTCACAGGAAGAAGTATGAACTTCGTGCAGAGGACGCCAAATTGAGCTCTGAACTTGTGAGGTTTACTTGTGTCTGTGCTGAACTGGGCTGTGGCCTGTAACTAACGGGCTCCTGAATCAACCACAGTGATGACTAACTTCATGTCTGTGAACTCACTTTCGTGAACCTCAGTTCTGAATTTACTTGCTCACTTTTATTGTTTGCACGATTTGTTTCGATAGTCAGAGCACACAAGCTACAAACACACCCCACCCACGTACTGCTGGGGGAGCCAAGTGCCCAGCTATACTTACTCGCTGGGAACTTTCACATTGACGTGGTGTCTGCCATCGTAACGTACAGTCACTCCAAAGTCCGTTTGCAGCACCACGTGTTTGCCTGAAGGTTTGATGGTGACTCCAGGGAGAGGGCGGATGGGAATAGTCACAGGCTCTCCATCCACCTGAAAAGCAGTGCACAAAATCAGTGGAGTCACTCTGTATAGACGTTCATTCACCTGTTGAATGTGAGTGGAAGATGGAGAGTGATCTAACTGGGAGGTGGGGAGGTGACAGCAGAAATGAGGGAATAGAGGACAGATGATTGAAAAAACCCTGTCATCTGTGTTAAAGAATAAGGGAAACATTGAACAAGAGAAAGGAAATACAAAATAGTCCCAGAGAACATCTCAATTATTAGACATGTTGGACCAACATTCATAGATGTTTAGAAAATTCATCTTCTTGAAGTGTTTAAGAAACGAATGACTCCTGTTAAGATAGATGCATCACTTCTGGGGAAACGATGCTGGAGGGGTAGTAGTTGGGAGAAAGGAGATGGCATACAAACTGAACATGTATTTTGCATCAATCTTCACTGTGGAAGACACTAGCAGCAGCCTGGAGTTTGAGAGTGTCAGCGGGCAGAAATGAGTGCAGTTGCTATTACTAGCGAGAAGGTGCTTGGGAAACTGAAAGGTCTGAAGTCACCTGGACCAAGTCATTCAGTGTACTTAAGGTAGAGATTGATAGTTTCTTGTCTGGTCAGGGTGCGAAAGCAGGAGAATGGGGTTGAGAAGGAAATGCATCAGCCAGCCAGGCTCGATGTGCCGAATGTCCTAATTCCGCTCCAATGTCTTATGGCCTTACGGAAGTCTTAAAATAGTGGCAGAGAATCAGGATAAGAGATTCCAATACCTATAGATAGGAACAAGAAAGAAAATTTCTCCCAAGAGAATCATACATCTTTGGAGTCTTCGAACTCAAAATCTGCCTAGGTACATTAATCCAGGGAGAAATTCTTTTGACACGCACCTGACTGCACCAGCTTTCAGGTTTTATAGCTGGCACTGCCCCTTTAAAGATTCAGGCCCACTCTACTAATTGGCAGCCATGTTTTGACACCAGGATTTTAATATTTAAAGTTCACTGCGGAGTGTCGCGGATGTAGGTAGGAAGGGACTGAACCAGGAAGGGATAAAACAGAGTTGAGGTATGCAGATATAAGTTCAGTGGGGCAGGAACAAACAGAAACAATGGGTCTACATGGACAGGCAGGTGTGTGGATCTTGGGCAGGAGGCAGAAGTGGGAGATTCCTTCATAGGTTTGTGCTCAGTCATCAGCTCAACTTTGATTTCTCATCTAGCGTCTAGTTTAGAACCCTGTCCTTGTTTCAGTCTCGTATCGCGTCTCGATTCTACTCCAGGTACTCCAGCACTTAAGTCCTAACTATGCTCGCCTAGGCCTCTCATGTCAGAAATAGCCCTTCATGTACTCTCTAGAAGAATAAAGAATTATGGGAAAAGGCAGGCCAAACAAGACTTTCCCACAATCAGATCAGCATTGATCTTTCTCGGTGATATTGCAGGTTCAAGAGGCCATGAGGACTATTTCTGTGTTTCTTTTTACTTTCATTAGATTAGACTGTGCTTAACATCATTCTTTCTTCTCCTTCCCCCCCCCCCCGCCCCCAAGTCCTTGCCCACCAACAGCTCTTGGTCATCAGTTTCAGTGATGCCAGCCAGCAATGGTGAAACTAAACACCAGCTCCTCTCACCTGGACGGCCCTGTTCCTGAGTATTGACACAGTGATGCCGTAGACGCTGACATGAACTGCTTTGACATACGACACAGTCTTCACTCCGTTGCGATGCTCGTTGGCCGTGTACACGGTGAACGGGGTCAGACTGGAGTTACAGGGCTTGGCCAACACGTAAGTGCAGTTGCCCTGGAAGTTGAACTTCCTCTTGTCAAAGGAGGTGTAGTGGGGGTCTCCGGATGCGGTGCAGATGGACGAGTCTAAGGGGAGGACAGAAAGGGGGTGGGTGAGTTCAGCAGGCACCTCAGTAGCAGAAGAGTTGCTGTAGCAACTTTGAAACTGGATGGGGATAGGATATCTGACAGAATGGGGAGGAAACAGGGTGATTAAGCCGAAAGCTTTACCTTTGGGATAACAGCCCTGGACACCACCCTTGTTGTCACAGTACTCGTCAGGGGCACAGCTGGTGTCCGTGCACTGGACGTTGTTGCTGGACAGGCACTTACACACCTGGTTACAGGCCTCAGACCAGATCACTTCCCCAGGCTGGAAACACAGAGAGATGCACATCAGGAGTGAGCTATGGAAAAGGCAGGAATTTGTATACTTCACATCCTCTGGACTGGACATGCCACAGTAGATCACAGTCCATCTAGAAGGATGTTCTAACATCCTGCAAGCACAAAACCAGAACAGCTCAACTAGCCAATGTTATCAGTTAGTTTTTTTTTGTACATGGGGTGGGAGTAGCGGTTGGTTGATGTTTTTCTTTGAACCAGTTCCATGGTTTTTCTTTGCTTTATGGCAGTCTGTGGGGAAGATTAATTCTATACTGCGTAAATCCTTTGATAATTATACATACCTTGACTTCCGAGTACTTCTGAGCCAAGCTCTAAGATCGACAGCACATATTGTGTAACGAATGTGAGGAGACCAGGCTTTGTCTTGGTCTCCGATTTTACACTCAAAGCAGAGCTTATAGGCTTTCGTAATAAGAGGAGTCATGATCTGTCTTTGAGATCTAAGCATATACTCGCCACAAATATAACAAGTATTGCCGCTGTTGAATCACTGGCAATCACAAACACTCCTGAAAATAACATTACTTTACTATAATGAGTACACACAATATGCTGTGTGCGTAGAGCGTGCGCATCAACATGATCACAAACCAATACACATGTAAACACAATGCATAAACAGTGTGTGCGCATCACAAACAAGAGAAAATCTGCAGATACTAGAAATACAAAGCAACACATGCAAAATTCTGGAGGAACTCAGCAGGCCACAAACAGCACAGTCAATGTTTCAGGCTGAAACCCTTTGGTGGGACTGGTTGACGAAACGTAGACTGTACTTTTGCTCCCAGAGATGCAAATGAGACAGAGGCAAAATTTTGCAAAATCTCAGCATAGCGACTTAAAAACTCAAAATTCAGAGCCTGACGCAAGAGCGCCGATATTACCTCGTAATAGGTTCCATTGTACATACAGCCACACTGACTTCTCGAGACACACTTGTCTCCGCTCTGCACAAAGCCTTTGTCACACTGACAGCCCTCAGCACACGGCTGGTCACAGAGCTGAGGACGAGGCTCAAGGCAGGTGGCTGGACAGGCTGAGGCACAGGGCTGGTAGTGACTGTTGGCCGGGCACCGGAGAGCTACACAGAAAGAAAGAAAGAAATGGATGTCACAGCAGGAAGGGACACCTGACTATAAAGCTGAAATAATCTCTGTTGGTCAGGAACTTGTTTTCTGTGCTACGTACGACAGAAGGTTTCATTTCTCCAAGGCTCAATAGTGACGTTGCGTTGCTGACACTGAGTGACATAAGATTCCAGGGCCTCGCACAGCTGCTGCTTGTTGCCGTCCAGTGCGCACATGTCATACACACAGTCCTGGAAGAAGGCCTGGGAGAGGGAAGAGTGGATCACAGATTATGATGTGAAAATATTCCTGCATTGTCATGTTGAGAAAAAGAAATAAAAATATAAAATCACAAAGAGAAGGAGTAGCTGAAGTTAGATGTTTCAGTATTTCAGTGGAGTAAAGAGAATTACAGAGGCATGATAGAGGAGCTGTCCTAAATTTATTGGAAGGGAACACTAGCTGGAATGATGGAAGAGCAGCAATGGTTGGAATTTCTGGGAGTAATTCTGAAGGCACAGGATAGATAACTTCCTAGGAAGAATTATTCTAAAGGCAGAACGATGAAGCCGTGGCTAACATGAGAAGTCATAGCCAACATAAAAGCCAAAGTGAGGGCATATAATAGAGCAAACATTAATGGTGAGTTAGAGGATTGGTAAGGTTTTTTGAAAACTAACAGCAGGGAACTAAAAAAGTCATAAAAAAGCCAAAGTAAGTTAGCCAATAATATTAAAGAGGATACCAAAAGTTTCTTCAGATATATAAAGTACAAAATAGACCTGAGGATAGATATCTGCCCACTGGAAAATGGTGCTGGAGAGGTAGTAATGGGGGACAAGGAAAGGGTGGATGAACTAAATAAGCATTTTGCAACAGTCTTCACTGAGGAAGACACTAGCCGAATGTTGGAAGTTTGAGGGTGTCAGGGGACAGAAGTATGTAAATTTGCCATAACTAAGGTGAAGGTGATGAGGAAACTATAAGGTCTGAAGGCAGATAAGTCACCATGGACCAGATGGTGTACACCCAAGGGTTCAGAAGGAGGTGACTGAAGAGATTGAGGAAGCATTAGCATTGATTATTTTAAGAATCAATTGTTCCGGAAGACTGGAAAATTGCAAATATCATTCTACTGTTCAAGAAGGGAGAGAGGCAGAAGAAAAGAAATTTATAGGCCAGTTGTCTGACCTCAGATGGGAAGATGTTGGAATCGATTCTTAAGGATGTGGTTTCAGGGTACTTGTAGGCATGTGATAAAATAGACCATAGTTTCCTTCAGGGGAAACCTTGCCTGACAAATCTGTTGGAATTCTTTGAAGAAATAACAAGCAGGATATACAAAGGAGAATCAGTGGATGGTGTGTACTTGGATTTTCAGACCTTTGACAAGGTGCCACACATGAGGCTGCTTAACAAGTTAAGAGCCCATGGTATTACAGAACTGGTGGTAACATGGATAGATTATTGGCTGATTGGCAGGGGGCAAAGAATGGGAAAAAGGGAGCCTTTTTTGGTTGTCTGCTGGTAACTAGCAGAATTTCACAAGGGTTTGTGTTGGGACCGCTCCTTTTAATGTTCTATGTCAATAACTTGGATGATGGAATTGATGGCTTTGTGGCCATGTTTGTGGACGATACAAAAATAGGTGGAGGGGCAGGTAGTTTAGAGGAAGCAGAGAGGCCACAGAAGGACTTAGACGGATTAGAAGAATGGGCAAAGAAGTGGCAGATGGATTACAAAGTCAGGAAGTATATGTTCATGCTCTTTGGTAGAATAAGTGAAAGTGTAGACTATTTTTTAAATGGAGAGAAAATTCAGAAATCTGAAGTGAAAAGGGACTTGGGAGTCCTAGTGCAGGATTAGCTAAAGGGTAATTTGCAGGTTGAGTCGGTGGCGAGGAAGGCAAATGTTAGTATTCATTTTGAGAGGACTAGAATATAAAAGCAAGGATGTAATGTTGGGGCTTTATAAAGCACCGGTGAGACCTCACTTGGAGTATTGTGAGCAATCTTGACCCATTGTCTTGGAAAGGATGTGTTGACATTGGAGAGGGTTTAAAGGAGGTTCACAAGGATGATTCTAATATTGAAAGGCTTATCATATGAGGAGTGTTTGATGACTCTGGGCCTGCACTTAATGAAATTCAGAGGAATGAGAGGTGATCTCATGGAAACCTATTGAATCTTGAAAGGCCTCGATAGAGTGAATGTCGTGAGGATGCTTCCTATAGTGGGAAATTATAAGACCAGAGGACACAGCCTCAGAATAGAGGGACATCCATTTAGAATGAAGATGAGGAGGAATTTCTTTAGCCAGAGAATGGTGAATCTGTGGAATTCATTGGGTATATTTAGGGCAGTGGTTGACAGATACTTGATTAGTCAGGGTGTGAAGGGATACGGGGAGAAGGCAGGAGATTGGGGCTGAGAGAAAAATTGGATCAGCCATGATGAAATGGCGGAGCACTCAATGGGACAAATGGCTTACTTCTGATCCTATATCTTATGGTCTTATAACCAACAGAAAAAAACAATAATATATGCCATAGAGACATCTGCAGAGTTAATCTGCAGCAAAATCCCATGATGTTTGCTGTATGCATTCTTTGTGGAATACATCTTTTGCAAGAGGAGCAATAAACTCCTATGCTCAGTGAACAGCATTATGGGTAATCAATTACTTCAAATTCACCACAACAGGAAAATAGGGGCATCCGTTTTAAGGCTCATCAAAAGACAATCCCTGACATTTGGGCATTAACTTTGTGTTGTCTCATGGTGTCAGCTTGAATTATGTGCTCGTCTTTCTCTCCTGGGCTTTCAACCGATGACATTCTGGGATCAATATTAACCCTAATGCTCACCACTTGTCCAAGCAGGCTCTGGGGGCAAGGTATTTTGTTCTCTTGGGACCTTATCAAAGAGGTCTAAAGATGGTGGAGAAGGGCATAGCCAAACACAGGATAGAGAGAAGTGACAGGAAAATGGAGACTCACCATTGGGTCAATCTTGTAGTGACAGGCAGCGAATGGGCCAAGATGATCTAACAACATCCCACAGTAGGAGGGTCCTTCGTAGGTGTCACGTTCAGCCTCAGAGCACTGTGGGGTCACCTCAGTATCTGTCAAGGTACAGCTGAGAAAAAGGGAGTTGGGGGTTGAGGGTGACGGAGAGAGAAATGGTAATTAATACTTATTTCTATTATGGAAAAATGACAAATTCTGCTTTGTTGGCAGCCTCTGGTCAGTTTTTTTTTCCTGGTCTGCATGAATGAATTTTTAAGTGGATCAGTAGTTTTCATCTTCCCTTTTGGTCTAATTTGGAAAGCCAGCTGGACCTGTCAAGCACACCCCTCTTCCTGCATGGTTTTCCTAAATTGTACAAACAACATATAGAGCCTTGGGCCAAGTGACGGCCAACATGTCTCTCTTCGCATTTAGTGGGATATTTTTTGTTGGCAGTTGAAAGCAAATGAAATAATCCTTTCTACAAAAATGCAATATTCTTAGATCTGAGATTAGGTCTCACTCATTCACAGAACTAACTTCTTACACTTTGGAAAACTTGCTGAACCCACATCAGTGGATCCTTAAATCCGATCTGCTGTACAGTAACAAAACACAGAGAGGTACTGTTAAAAAGGCTACATTATTTGGTCACCATCGAGTCTGGAGAAATAACACTGGACAACAAAGCTTTTCAAAAGTATTACTTCCTCATTTTTTTTTGTTTGTGATTGACCGCTTGAAGCAGAACACAAATATAATTTCAGACCACTTGTATCACATACCCCCAAGAGGAACACAAAATTGCCATAGGGTTTGGAGGCTTGCGTGAGAGCGATGTTTGCTGGAGTCAGGGCTTTATGCTTTGGCTCTTGGTAGGGTCACCCGTGCCAAACCGTTCAAGGAGTAGAGGCCAGACTAAGAGTGGTCCACTGGTCCTCCAGGTTCTGGGGTTCTACTACTACTACTACGTCGACTCAGTCCTAGGGGGCTGGCATTGGGCACGATGACAGACTCTCCACTTCTCCCTCTCCCTCATCAGTGTGTTCAGTTCATCTACATTAGCCACGCTGCTGTCTTCTAGAAGCGTGTTGACCATAGTCTTGGGAGGGCACCCAAGGTTCATCCTCCCATGCTTGGGCTCCCATATGATACCTAGGCTGGCAAGTAGCTCAGGATGGCATAGACAATGCCCCGCTTCAGGGGTTCAGCTCAGGGCTAACAACCCTGACTGGTCAAAAAAAAGTTGTTAGAAAAACAGCAATGAAAAATCTTTCTCCATCTGAGTGTGACAGTATTCCTGAGTCCCCACCCAGGACTTGCATGACTGACAGTAGTGAAAACCGAGAGGAAGCTAATGACACGATGAAGGTAGCCTTGAACATTGCCAGAGATGGAGGACCTTCATTGCTGCCCTAAATGCCAGTGGTGTAATGGGCAGCAAGTAAATATCACATAGGAACTTGGAGAAACGAGAAATTAACATCTATTGAATATAATGTGTTTAATTGCATAACAGCACTGACGCTTTGCAACAGTTCAACTGAGCTAAAAATGTTTTGTTGATTTTCATTTGTACTCAGTGCTGAGGCTTCTCACTTAAGTGTCCAACAATAATCAGCCAGCTTTGATGGATACCAGTTACCCTGATACCGTTTCTCCATGACCGCAATGTCCTGGTGAACATTTCACCATGCTCGTCACTGAAGTCTAAATGGGAATGCAGAAAATGAATCTTTAGTGACATGTTGCACTTCATGGATTTGTGTGCTTGAAGCATGTTGTCATCCAGCTGCATGTAGTTTGGTGCTCTATAGTTGCCAAGAAAATTTTCAGCTATATCCTTGAATGCCTTTTATGTGATTTTCTCCAGTCACACTAGAAGTTCTTTGAACTGTCTGTCATTGATGACCTGTTTGATTTCTAGTCCAACAATAATGCCTTCCTTAATCTTGGCATCAGTTATTCTGTCTTGAATTATGAATTGAAATAGCAAGTAGAGGCGATTTCAAAAAAATGGTGCGTGATAGGGAAATATCATGGTGATTTTCATGATCAACAGTCCAAAATCCGTAATATTCACCCAAAAGTATTCAGGAAGCAAAATCTTTGTGGTCCAGTGTAATTGATCAATGTGTGAATGTTTTGACTATTGGTCCATTCTCTACGTCACAGTGTAGAGCTACGAAAAGGCAGTCATCGTTGATAATCTGAAGAGCTAAAGATGGTACCAGAGGTTTTCACAGACCTGGGTGATTTTTTCCAGTCCATTGGTGAAACAGTTTAAATCTCCTGTTCTCATGTCTCTTTTTCCCTTTCCAAGGTGGCTGGGGTCCTGTCGGAGTGCATGATCTACAGCTGCACTCAAACTATGTTCTTCACAGACAATGGGTTCTCACTCTTGAAAATCGCCAAGCAACCTGGCATTTCAGGATCTCCAGGAGTGGCCAGGAAGACGTGTGCCTTTGGGGTGTGGCCCAGTGGACAACCCGATTCCTCACTGCTCTTGATGATGGAAGAGTTGTGGGAGATCGAAACATCGAGACAGCATGTGCAGCTGTCAGGAGGCCTCTGCACTCTCTCTGAATGGTGAGTGAGAGTCTGCTGGCTGTCAAGTTGGGGGAACTCGAATAAACGGCGCTGCAAATTGTAACATCAAAACAGAGAACTGCTGGCCTCCCCCTTCGCTGTGATAGGAGCCATATATCTCTTTCCCTCGCTACTGAGGGAGAAAGAGAGAGCGAGAGAGCCTGTCTGAGATGCCGAAGTATTGGGATCGACAGCAGTTTTTGATGGACTTCAGATCATGGTGTCTGGGGGATTTTCTATTGCTTTCATGGTGGGTGGTGGGGATTGATGCTTTTGCTGGAGTAAGATGGGGGGAGGGATTGATGCTTTTGCTGGAGGAAGATGGGGGGAGGAATTGATGCTTTTGCTGGAGTAAGATGGGGGGAGGAATTGATGCTTTTGCTGGAGTAAGGGGGGGCGATTGAGCCTTTTGCTGTTGTTTGTGAAGGGGAAGGGGAGCTTTGGGGTTCTCATGTTTTTCTGTCAATCAGTCTTTGTGTTTGTTTTCTCTCTTTCGTGGATGTCTGTGAAGAGTAAGAACTTCAGGTTGTACATTCTCTGATATTAAATTGATCCACTGAACTATTCAACCATAGAATTCCTGCAATCCTTCTCATAATTCTCTGTAGGAAGATCAATGACTTGGGGAACAAGTCCTCTGCCTCCCTATCTCCCACTTACTTCTGGTCCACATTCCAACTGTTGCCGAAGTCGTTGACTCCCTTCACCACCTGTCCCGCGGGAGTTCTGAAATCATCGCTGGGGATCCCGTTGTAGTCACCGCACAGGCCACACAACTGACCGGAGTAGCTGGACAGAAGGAAAGGGAGACAGGAGTGAGATCAGAGCGATAGTATGCAGGGATTGCACGAGGGGTGATTCTGGATATGGAAATGTAGTGGGATGGAGAAACAGTGAGTCTGAGCTGGGAATTGTGGTCATGGGAGTGGCTAGTGGCACGACAGGGAGCCCCAATGGGGGCAGAATATGAGGCTTTGAACAGGTTCCTTGGTGTTTCTTTGCTTCATGGCTGTCTGTGGGGAAGGTGAATCTCAGGGTTGTATTTTGCATGCATACTTTGATAATTAATGTACTTTGAATTGCCCATGGTCTGAAATCATCTTCTGTGTTAGGAGATTGCGGACACAGAGACAGCACAGAACTGTGAGAGTGGTACTGGGCATGGCACGATTAGCACGAAGATGGCAGCGTTGGGCATGTGGCACTGGGAGAAACCAGCAGGTGGTTTCAGACATGGACACACACGGTGGGAAAGTGGTGCTGTGTGTGGTGGGCAGATGAAGGCCGGTTTTCAACGGGGAGGTGGGGTGATGCGTTATGATAATCAGGAATGGTGAGGTTAGGAGAGGAGGGAAGAGAAGGATTGCAGAGGAAATTGTGTGCCATGTGACCAACTGTCAGAGGTAAATGTTTTGACACAGAGAATGGTAGGTGCATAGAATATGCTGCCAGGGGTGGTGGTAGAGGCAGATACATCGAGGACATTTAAGAGACTCTTAGATAGGCACATGGATGATAGAAAAAAGGCTTGTAGGAGGGAGGTGTTAGATTGTTCTTGGAGTAGGCTAAAAGGTCGTCACAATATTGTTTCCTGAAGGACCTGTACTGTGCTCCAGTGTTCTAAGTTCTATGTAATTGTGAGCACTGCTCGGATGTGCTGAGGAAACATACTGAGCATTGGAGTGGCAGGAGTAGTGAACAGCCGGTTGGAAGAGGAGATGCCAGTGAACAGTGATAACGAGCATTGTCACTGACTGTGAACTGTAAATCTGACTTTGGCACTCAATAGACAAAAGAAGGTGTGGGAGTAGTGACAGTAAGATGGACAATACAACCCTACACAAACTCCTGCCGCCGAGATGTGGGCTCTGCAATACAGCAGGAGAGGGCTAGACTTACTCGCTGGTAACTTTCACATTGACATGGTGTCTGCCATCATAGCGAACTGTCAGACCAAAATCTGTCTGCAGCACCACATATCTGCCAGAAGGCTTGATGGTGACGCCAGGGATCGGCTGGATGGGAATGGTCACAGGCTCTCCATTCACCTGGAAAGCAACAGACAGAGAAAGCCATAGAGTCATTTTGTTCCAGGCCGGGGATAGACTAGTTTATCCATAGGAAAAGAGAAGAAACTGAAGGCCCTGAGGCTCAGATCGGGGTATGTCTTAGGATCCCGGTGGGTGAAATCCCAGCCATAACCCCAAGCCTAACACTAATGCAATCCCAAGACCCTGTAGGGTATTGATAATTTAAGATGCCGCAGGCCTGTTTTCCTTGTTTGCTGGTGAGATAGGCAGCATGGGAGCTGTGTAGCTTTGGTTGTTGTGAGGGCTAGACTTCATGCTGCGGGCACGCCTACTGCTGCAGTCCAGCTGAGGAGACGCCAGAGGCTGTGTGGGGTGGCACCCTTTCTCGGTTGGGGGTGCTGCCCTCCAGTGTTCAATATGTGAAATGACAGTCTGTATTGCAGCGAACTGTACTATCAATTTGTGGGAACTGTTACTGCAGGTCTTGGACTGCATATGTTCTTTTGCTTGCTATTTTGAATGTGCTACGTATGTTTTGCACTTTGGCCCCAGAGGAACACTGTTTTGCTTGGCTGTATCCACGACTGGTTGAATGATAATCCAACTTGATTTGATTTGATCCGGTACCCAGTAACATGTTGGAACAGCACTCCCACCACCATGTTTACAATCAGTAAGTGAGAACAATTAAATGAGTGAAAAATAGATTTTATTTCCAGCGTGGAAGTGATAGACAACAAAAGTATGCAGATCGTTACCACAAGCAGTATACTGTTGTGTTGGTGTGCCCTTCTGTGGACAGCATATACATAGATATCCTGGGTGATGGAGATTTTTGATGATGGATGCCACTTTCCTGCAACAGCATTTTATGTAGGTGTGCTTAATAGTTGGGAGGGGCTTACCTGTGATGGACAGGGCCTATCCACTACTTTTCCCCATTCTTCCCCATCCCTATCAGTCTTGATGAAAGGTCTCAGCCCAAAATGTCAACTGTTTATCCTCTGCATAGATTCTGCCTGACATGCTGAGTTTCTCCAGTGCTTTGTGTGTGTTACTTCAGCAGTGAGACATTTTTGGTCCACACATTGGAGTTTATTAAAATGAAGTCTGTATCGTACTGACAGGGTGCATGCTGGAAGAACTATTCCTTGAGGAATAATCTCGAAATAGGGTATCGTATTAGACCAAAATGTTGTCATAGGACTTAGGCTAACAACACTGACTGGTCAAACAAAGTTGCTATGGAAACAGCGACTATGAAGAATCCTTCTACATCTGTGTGTGGGATGGTATTCCTGAGTCTCCACCCGGGACTTGCATGACTTTTGTCTTAAGTGACACCAGCAACCAATGGATGAATGATGCTGGGACATATTCTAGGACACATCACAGCAATGTAACTTGTGGTCATTGGGTGTTTTGGGTCTTTCAACATCAGACACTCGCCCAGGTGACTCAGGAAGGGTTTAAAAGGCCCAGCAGCATTGGTCTATGGGTCACACCTCTTATTCACAGAAATCCTTAGACAAGCTCAGCAGCCTCTGGGAAGGTCCTGATGACTCTTTTCTTTGCAGCTCCCTGTAAAGCCAAGGAGAGAGTAGGTTCTGCACAGCAAGCAGCCAGCAAAACACCTCTACCCCCCATCTCTATGGGCTGTCATCGTCCCCTCCATCCCTGTGTCTCGTACTGCTCCACCAGCTCCTGGTACTTGGCTTGCAGTTTCAGATTCTCTCACCTGGACAGCCCTGTTCCTGAGTATTGACACAGTGATGTCGTAGACACTGAAGTGAACCGCTTTGACATATGACACAGTCTTCACTCCATTGCGATGCTCGTTGGCCGTGTACACGGTGAACGGGGTCAGACTGGAGTTACAGGGCTTGGCCAACACGTAAGTGCAGTTGCCCTGGAAGTTGAACTTCCTCTTGTCAAAGGAGGTGTAGTGGGGGTCTCCGGATGCGGTGCAGGTGGATGAACCTAAAGGACAGACAGTGAGAAAAACTAGTGAGTAATGTTTACACTTCTAGAGGCAGAAGAAGTGCCACAGCAGACTGCAATTGTGTGGGTGTGGGAAATCTGGTGCCAGGGTAGCGAAGTGGTCAGCGCGGAGCTATTACAGCTCCTGGCGTCAGAGTTCAGAGTTCAATCCCCACTTCCTCTGCAAGTCGTTTGTACGTCCTTCCCGGTGTGGGTTTCCTCCGGGTGGTCCGGTTTTCCCCCATAGTCTGAAAACGTACCGGATGGTGAGTTAATTGGTCATTGTAAACTCTCCGGTGATTAGGCTAGGGTTAAATCAGGTGTTACTTGACAGCGCAACTTGAAGGGCTGCAAAGGCCTATTACTCTCTGTATCCGCTGTGCAACAGAATGGAAGCAAAGATTAAACCGATCCCTCAGCAACACCCCTGACCCTGTACCTTTAGGATAACAGCCCTGGACACCACCCTTGTTGTCACAGTACTCGTCGGGGCCACAGCTGGTGTCCGTGCACTGGATGTTGTTGCTGGACAGGCACTTACACACCTGGTTACAGGCCTCAGACCAGATCACCTCCCCAGGCTGGAAACACAGAGCGATGCACATCAGAGTGTGGAAAAGGAAGGCCCATTTGAGAGACAAGAGGAGCCTGAATTTCTATAGCACCTTTATGAACACACGCTTAAAGATGATATTTATGGTCTTTCTCAGATCTGCAAGGGAGAGTGAGAATGGATTGTGCAAATACACAAGACAATGGGTTCATCACTAATTTCATTGTCATGAATGAGACCGTGGCTCTTACCTGGTAATCAGTTCCATTGTACACACAGCCGCACTGATTTCTCGAGACACACTTGTCTCCACTCTGCACAAAGCCTTTGTCACACTGACAGCCCTCGGCACACGGCTGGTCACAGAACTGAGGACGAGGCTCAAGGCAGGTGGCTGGACAGGCTGAGGCACAGGGCTGGTAGTGACTGTTGGCCGGGCATCGGAGAGCTACACAGAAAGAAAGAAATGGATGTCACAGCAGGAAGGGACACTTGACTCTAAAGCTGAAACAATCTCTGTTGGTCAGGAACTTGTTTTCTGTGCTACGTACGGCAGAAGGTTTCATTTCTCCAGGGCTCAATAGTGATGTTGTGTTGCTGACACTGAGTGACATAAGATTCCAGGGCCTCGCACAGCTGCTGCTTGTTGCCATCCAGTGCGCATATGTCGTACACACAGTCCTGGAAGAAGGTCTGGGAGAGGGAAGAGTGTATCACAGATTATGATTTGAAAATATCCCTGCATCGTCATGTTGAGAAAAAGAAATAAAAATATAAAATCACAAAGAGAAGCAGAAGCTAAAGTCAGATGTATCAGTGTTATAGTGGAGTAAAGAGAATTACAGGAACACAAGAGAGAAGCTGTCCTAAATTTATTGGAAGGGAACACTAGCAGGGATGAAGGTAGAGCAGCAATGGCTGGAATTTCTGCAAGTAATTCGGATAGCACAGGATAGATACCTTCTGAGGAAGAATTATTCTAAAAGCAGAATGATGCAACCATGGCTAACATGAGAAGTCGTAGCCAACATAAAATCTGAAGAAAGGGCATATAATAGAGCAAAAATTAGTGGGAAGCTAGAGGATTAGGAAGCTTTTAAAAACTAACAGATGACAACTAAACAGTCATAAAGAAGCAAAAGATGGAGTACGAATGTAAGCAAGCCAATAACATCAAGGAGGATAGCAAAGGTTTCTTCAGATATATGAAGTATAAAAGAGACCGAAGGATAGTTATCTGACCTTTGAAATATGATGCTGGTGAGGTAGTAATGGGGGACAAGCAAATGGTGGACAAACTTAATAAATATTTTGCATCAGTCTTCACTGTGGAAGGCACTAGCAGTAAGCCACAAGTGGGGTAGAAGTGTGTGAAGCTGCCATTATTAAAGAGATGGTGATTGGAAAACTGAAAGTTCTGGATGTAGTTAAGTCATCGTGACCAGATGGTGTACCCTAGGGTTCTGAGGGAGGCAGCTAAAGAGATTGAGGAGGCATTAGTAATGATCTTTCAAGACTCAATTGTTTCAGAGAAATGGATAATTCCAAATGTAACTCCACTCCTCATGAAGAGGGAGAGACAGAAGTAAAGAAGTTATAGGCCAGTTAGTCTGACCTCAGAGGTTGAGAAGATGTTGGTGTCAAATGCCTTCACATTTGAGTGAAGACGTGGAGTTTCGGGCTACCTGGAGTCACATAATAAAATAGGTTGTAGGCAACATGGTTTCCTGAAGAGAAAATCTCACCTGACAAATCTTTTGGAATTATTTGAAGAAATTACAAACAGCAGAGACAAAGGGGGATCAGTGGATGTGTGTATTTGGATTTTCAGAAGATCTTTGACAAGGCGCCACTCATGAGTCAGCTTATCAAGTTAAGAGCCCATGGTATTACAGGAAAGATACCAAAATGGATAAAACAGTGGTTGATTGGCAGGAGGCAAAGAGTGGGGATAAAAGGAGCCTTTTCTGTTTGACTGCCAGTGACTAGTGGAATTCCACTGGGGTCTGTGTTGGGACTGCTCCATTTAATATTATGTGTCAATCAGTTGCATGAAGGAATTGATGGCTTTGTGCCCAAGTGTGCAGATGATACAAAAAAGATGGAGGGGCAGGTAAATTTGAGGAAGCAGAGAGGCTAGAGAAGGACTTAAACAAATTAAGAAAATGGGCAAAGAAGCAGCAGATGGAATAAAGTGTTGGGAACTGTATGGTCAAGCACATTGGTAGAAAAAATAAGTGTAGACTATTTTCTGAAAAAATTCAGAAATCCGAATTGCAAAGGGACTTGGGAGTCCTCTTGCAGGATTCTGTAAATGTTAAATTGCAGGTTGGGTTGGTGATGAGGAAGGCAAATGCAATTCATTTTGAGAGGACTAGAATATAAAAGCAAGGATATACTGATGAGGGTTTATAAAGTTCTGGGGAGGGGCCTCACTTGGAGTATCTCAGAAAGGATGTGCTGACATTGGAGAGGGTTCAAAGGAAAATGATTCTGCTATTGAAAGACTTATTATATAAGATGAATTTGTTGGCCTCACTGGAATTCAGAAGAATGAGGGGTGATTTCAATGAAACCTACTGAATATTGAAAGGCCTCAATAGAGTGGATATGGTGAGGACATTTTCTAAGGTGTGTGGGGGGGGGGGTGGTTCTAAGACCAGGCCTTAGAATAGAAAGACGTCCATTTAGAGTGGGATGAGGAGAGATTCCTTTAGGCAGAGGATGGTGAATCTGTGGAATTTGTTGCCATAGGCAGCCATGGAGGCCAAGTCATTGAGTATATTTAAGGCAGAGGTTGATAAACTCTTGATTAGTCAAGGTATGATGGGATATGGGGAGAAGGCAGGAATCTAGGGCTGAGAGAGAAATGGACCATGTCCAAACACTCAATGGGCCAAATGGCCTAATTCTGCTCCTATATCTTATGGTCTTACACAAATATTAAAAAAATTGGAATATATTCCAGAGAGACATCAGCAGCTTTGTTGTAAGGTAGAAAATAATCTACAGCAAAATCCAAAGATAAGCATTCTTTGTGGAGTATATCCTTTGCAGGAGGAGCAATAAACTCCTTTACTATAACAGCATTATGGGTAATCAACTATTTCAAATTCACCACAACGGGGAACTTGGGGCATCAGTGTTAAGGGTCATCAAGAGACAAAGCCTTTGACAAGGACAGGATTCATTTCCCAGAGTCTGCTCCCACTTCTGTCCTCAGCTTCTAACCAATGGCATTCTGGACTGAGTGTTTGGACTGGCTCTACGGCCTGAAGTTAACGATTGACAGAGCTGTAGATTGATCTGAACTGAGCTGAACAGACATGGCTGGACTGGTTTGATGCTTTGTGGTTTGTTGTTTTGTATTCTGTATTTTTCACTGCTGTTTGCACAATTTGTTCTGTTTTTGGCGCATTGGGGATTCGATGTTTTTCTTTGAACGTGGTCCATGGTTTTCTTTCTTTCTTTCGTGGCTGTCTCTGGGAAGACAATTCTCAGGGCTGTATACTTTGATAATAAATATACTTTGAATCTTTAATGCTCAACACTTGGCTAGACTGACCCTCCAGTTCTGAATCCTGGGGCAGAGTATTTTTTTATTCAGGAACTTATCAAACAGGTCAACAAAGTTCAAAGTTACTTTTATTATCAAAGTACATATATGTCACCGTGTACAAGCCTGAGATTCATTTTCTTGTGGGCATACTCAGCAAACCTATAGAATAGTAACTCTAACAGGATCAATGAAAGATCAACCAGAGTGCAGAAGACAAGTGCCAATATAAATAAACAGCAATAAGTAATGAAGCTTTTTTCCTTAAGAGATAAGGAATTCTTAAAGTGAGCTCATTGACTGTGGGAACATTTCTATGATGGGGCAAGTGAGTGTAGTTATCCCCTGTTGTTTAAGTGCCAGATGGTTAAGGAGTAATAACTGTTCCTGAACCTGGTGGTGAGAGTCCTGAAGCTCTTGTACCTTCTACCTGATGGCAGTAGTGAGAGGAGAAAGGGGCCTGGGTGGTGGGGGTCCCTGATAATTGATGCTGCTTTCCTACAACAGCATTTCATGAATGAGGTGGTGGAGAAGGCAAAGAGTAGAGAGGAAGTGACAGGAAAATGGAGACTCACCATTGGGTCAATCTTGTAGTGACAGGCAGCAAATGGGCCAAGATGATCTAACAACATCCCACAGTAGGAGGGTCCTTCGTAGGTGTCACGTTCAGCCTCAGAGCACTGTGGGGTCACCTCGGTATCTGTCAAGGTACAGCTGAGAAAAAGAGGGTTGGGGGTTGAGGGTGAAGGAGAGAGAAAAGGTGATTAATGTTTATTTCATATTATGGAAAAATGACAAATTCTACTTTGTTGGCAGCCTCTGGTCAGAATTTTTATTTCCCAAACCTTTTACATCCTGATCAGTTCATGAAAAGAGAGGGCCAGATCAATGTGGTCAGATCAGGTGACAATGAATTTTATGCAGAGAGATCATGAAACACAAGACAGATAATTATTGCACAGCCGCACATAATTACACCCTAACCCTAAATCCAGGCCTTCACACCCCTACACAGTCTGCCCCACACACCCCACAAACTTTTGGCTACATATCACACATACTCTGGCTACACCCCCACAAACCCTGGCCCACCTCACCACCACAATCTGCCACCTACCCACCCCAACAAACCCTGGCCCACACTCCCCCACAATGTGGCAGGGTCGCATGACACTGAATCTCTAGTAATGAGATCGAGAAACAATAGGGAGAATCCTCCCATTTTTATGCACAATTACAATCTAACCCTAATGCATGATTGGATTTATAAATGAATCAGGAGATTTCCTTCATTAGCAAAAGCCTTTTGTTCTAATAGGAAAGCCAACTTGACCTGTCAGACACCTTGTCTATCTGAAATGGTTTGCTGGATTACAGCTGAACTTTGAACTAAGCAACAGCTTTGACTTTTCCTGATTCTCAGGGGTCTCAAGCAAGAAGCTACAGATTCCTTCCTGGATAGTTTTCCTAAATTGTACGAACAAGCCTTGGGCCAAGTGACGGCCAACATGTCCGTCTTTGCATTCAGTGCGATATTTTTTGTTGGCACTTGAAAGCAAAATAAATAATCCTTTCTGTAAAAATGCAATATTCTTCGATCTGAGTTTAGGTCTCCCTCATTCACAGAAGTAACTCCTTTCACTTTGGAAAACTTGCTGAACCCACTACCTCAGTGGATCATTAAATCCAATCTGCTGTACAGTAACAAAACACAGAGAGGTACTATTAAAAACGCTGCATTACTTAATCATCAAGTCTGGAGAAATAACACTGGACAACAAACTTTTTCGAAAGTATTGCTTCCTCATTTTTTTTGTTCATGATAGACCACTTGAAACTGAACACAGATGTCTTGTATCACAGACCTCCAAAAGGAGCACAAGCTTGCTGTTGGATTTGGGGGCTTCCTTGCTTCAACTGACCTGGAGAGCTATGTTGGCTGGAGTCAAGGCTTTATGCTTTGGCTCTTGGTAGGGTCAGCCAGCCCAAGCAGATCAAAGGGTAGAGGCCAGAATAAGAGTGGCCCACCAATCCTCCAGGCTTGGGGGTTCAGCTCAGGGCTAACAGCCCTGACTGATAAAACAACATTGTTATGGAAACAGCAGTGAAGAATCTTTCTACATTGGAGTGTGATGGTATTCCTGAGTCTCCACCTGGGACTTGTGTGACCGACAGTAGTGAAAACAGAGAGGAAGCTTCTGACATGATGAAGGAAGCCCTGAACACCACCAGCGATGGAGGACCTTCATTGCTGCCCCAAATGTCAGTGGTGAATAGGCTGTAAGTATGTAATTATAATAAAGGAAATTGGAGAAACAAGAAATTAACTTTTATTGAATATGATAGGTTTAACTGCATTACAGTGCTGATGTTTTGCAATAGCTCTGAGTTAAAAACGTTTTGTTGATGATTTTCATTTGTACTTAGTGCTGCGGCTTCTCATTGAAAAGTCCAGCAATAATCACCAGCATTTATGGATTCCAGTTACCCTGACACCATTTCACCATAACTGCAATTTTCTGGAGAAACCTTTCACCATGCTCGTCACTTACAGTGCCAAGATTTGCAGGGAAGAAATCTAAATGGGAACTCAGTAAATGAATCTTTGGTGACATGTTGCACTTGAAGCATGTTGTTAACTAGCTGCACATCGTTTGGTGCCCTTCAGTTGCTGAATATCCCTGAATGCCTTCTAAGCAATTTTCTCCAGTTCCACTAGAAGTTCTTCAAATTGCCTGTCATTGATGACCCATTTGATTTGTGGATCAACAAAAATGCCTTCCTTAATCTTGACGTCAGTTATTCTGACTTGAATTGCAAATTGAAATAGCAAATATAGACTGTTTCAAAAAAAAAGGTGAGTGCTTGGAAAATGTCATAGTGACTTTCATGATCAGCAGCTCAAAATCCAATAGATACAGACAAAAGTATTGAGGAAGGGAAATCTTTGTTGTCGAGTGTCATTGATCATTGCGTGAATGTTTCGCACATTAGCCCGTACTCCATGGCACAGTATAGAGCTCCAAAAAGGAGATCATTTTTGATAATCTGAAGAGCTAAAGATGGTGCTAGAGGTTTTTATGGACCTGGGCGACTTTTTCCAGTTTGTTGGTGAAACAGTCTGAATCTCCTGTGTGCATGTCTCTTTTTGCTTTTTCAAGGTGGCTGGGGTCCTGTCAGTGGCCATGATCTACAGGTGCACCTAATGACATTTTTCACAGCTGATGGGTTCTTGCTCTCGATAGTTGCTGAGCAGTCTGGAGTTTCGTGATCTCCAGGAGTGGCCTGAAGACGTGTGCCCTTGGGGTGCGGCCCTGTGGGCGACCCGATTCCTCGTTGATGTCGCCAATGGAAGCGTCACAGGAGATTGAAACATCGAGACAGCTGTTGGAGGCCTCTGCACTCGATTGATCTCTTTCTCGATGGTGAGAGAGAGTCTGCTGATTCTCAAGTCAGGGGAGCACGAATAAGTGATGCTGCAGTAACATCGAAAAAGCAAGCTGTTGGCCTCCCCTCCTGCTGTGGGAGGATGATCTCACTCTCTCCCTCATTATTGAGAGAGAGGGTCTGTTTGAGATGTCCAGATGTTGAGATGGACAGTAGTTTTTGATGGACTTTAGATGATGGTCTCTGGGAGCTTGCTATTATTTACATGGTAGGTGGTGGGGTCTGATGTTTTTGCTGGAATGTGAGGGGAGGGGGAAGGGGGGAGATGTTTGATGCATTTGCTGCTACTTGTGTTTGGGAGGTGGGGGGGGAAGGTTTGGGGCTCTAATATTTTTCTGTCATTCATTCTTTGTTTTTTTCCTCTCTGTTTTGCGGATGTCTGTGGAGAGTAAGAGTTTCAGGTTGTATACTGTATACTATCTCTGATATTAAATTGAGCTATTGAACCATTGAATTCCCCCACTCCTTCCCGTGATTCTCTGGGGAAATATCAATGATTTGGGGAACAAGTCCTTTGCCTCCCTATTTCCCACTTACTTCTGGTCCACGTTCCAACTGTTGCCGAAGTCATTGACTCTCTTCACCACCTGTCCCTCGGGAGTTCTGAAATCATCGCCGGGGATCCCGTTGTAGTCACCGCACAGGCCGCACAACTGACCGGAGTAGCTGGACGGGGGAGAGGGAGTGAGATGAGAACGGTAGTATGCAGGGGTTGCACAACAGATGATCCTGAGCATTGGAATATAGTGGGATGGGGAAGCACTGAGTCTGAGCTGGGAACAGTGGGAGAAGTCATGAGAGTGGGTATTAGCACACAGGGAGCCCCAATGGGTGCAGAATGTGAGGCTTTGAACAGGTTACCTGGTGTTCCTTTCTTTCATAGCTGTCCGTGGGGAAGATAAATCTCAGAGTTGTATATTGTATGCACTTTGAATCCTTTAAATTGCCTCTGGTCTGAAATTATCTTCTGTGTTAGGAGATGTCAGGGACAGAGAGGACACAGAGCTGTGAGTGTGGTGTTGGGCATAATACGGTTAGCATGAAAATGGCAGCGGTAGGCACTGGGAGAAATCAGCAGGTGGTTTCAGACATGGACACACACGATTCTGACTCACGGTGGGAAAATGGTGCTGTGTGTGATGGGCAGATGGAGACCGGTTCCCAATGGGGATGTGGGGTGATGCGTTGTGATAATCAGGAATGGTGAGGCTTGGAGAGGAGGGAACAGGAGGATTGCAGAGGAAATCGTGAGCCATGTGACTGTCAGAGGTAAATGTTTTGACACAGAGAGTGCTGGGGTGATGGCAGAGGCAGATTCATCGAGGACATTTAAGAGACTCTTAGATAGGCACATGGATGCTAGAAAAAAGGGCTATGTAGGAGGGAGGTGTAAGATTGATCTTGGAGTAGGCTAAAAGGTTGTCACAATATCATGCCCTGAAGGACCTGTATTGTGCTGTAGTGCTCTCAGTTCTATGTAATTGTGAGCACTGCTCGGATGTACTGAGCATCAGAGTGGCAGGAGTAGTGAACAGCCGGTTGGACGAGGAGGTGCCAGTGAACATGGATAAGGAACACACAGGAGCATTGGCACTGGGTGGAAACTGGTGAATGTGGTGTAAACACTGATTTTGGCATTCAATGGACAGAGAAAAGCGCAGGAAGGTGACAGTGAGATGGAGACGACAATGCAACCCTACTCAGTCACGTACTGGCGAAATGTGGGCTCCGCAATACGGCAGGAGAGGGCTGGACTTACTCGCTGGTAACTTTCACATCAACGTGGTGCCTGCCGTCATAGCGAACCGTCAGACCAAAATCTGTCTGCAGCACCACATATCTGCCAGAAGGCTTGATGGTGACTCCATGGATCGGGTGGATGGGAATGGTCACAGGCTCTCCATTCACCTGGAAGGCCACAGACAGAGAAAGCCACAGAGTCATTCAGTTCCAGGCCGGGGATAGACTACAGTTTATCCATAGGAAAAGAGACGAGACTGAAGGCCCTGAAACACGGACCAGGGTATGTCTCAGGATATGGGTGTGTCAAATCCCAGCCATAACCCCAATCCTAACGCTAATGCAATTTGCAAGACCCTGTTGGGCATTGATAATTTAAGATGCCGCAAGCCTGTTTACCTTGTTTGATAGAGAGAATGGCAGTTTGGGAGCTGCATAGCCTCGGCTGTAGTGAGGACTAGGCCTCAGGCTGTGGGCTTGCCTGCTGCCACTGTCCAGGTGAGGAGACACTGGAGGTGGTGTAACATGCTGCCTGTGTTCAGTTGGGGCTAGCTTCTCCCATTGATGCTGCCCTCCAGTGTTCGTTTTGTGGAATCACAGGCTGTGTGGCAGGCAACTGTACTATCAATACGCAGGACATGTCGCTGAAGGGTCTTGGACTGTATAAGTGTCTGTTTTTGTGTGGCTATGTTTATTTTGCTCGCTATTTTGAATGCGTTGTGCATGTTTTGTACGCTGGCCCCAGAGGAGCACTGTTTTGTTTTGCTCTAACCACCAATGGTTACATTAAATTTGATTTAATTTAATTTAATTGATAATTAAATTTGACTTGGTTTGATCCGGTGCTCAGTGACATGTTGGAACTGCCCTTCTACCATCATATTTAGCAATTAGTAAATGAGAATAATTAAATGAGTGAAAACTAGATTTTATTCTAAGGGTGGGTTGTCAGACAACAAACAGATTTTTGCAGTGACCAGTATTCTGTTGTGTTGGTGTGCCCTTTGTTGGAAAGTACACACATACATATACTGGGTGATTGGGGTCTTTGATGATGAATGCCACTTTCCTGCCACAGTGTTGTATTTAGATTTGCTCAGTAGTTGGGAGGGCTTTACCTGTGATGGATTGGGCTGTATCCACTACTCTCCCCCTTTTTTCCTTTCTAGTCCTGATGGAAGCTCTCAGCCTGAAATGTCAATTGTTTCTCCCTCTCCATAGATTCTGCCTGACTTGCTGAGTTTCTCCAGTGCTTTGCATGTGTTAGCAGTGAGACATTTTTGGTCCACACATTGGAGTTTATTAGAATGAAGTCTGATCTTACTAACAGGGTACGTGCTGGAAGAACTACCCTTTGACGGATAATCTTGTTTCATATCGGATTACATCCTGGTGGAGGTATATCACCTTCAAGAGGACCAAAACCTTCTCATAAGGTTTAGAGGCTTGCGTGCCTCGATGACCTGGAGAGCTATATTGGCTGGAGTCAGAGCTTTACGCCGTGGTCTTGGTAGGATCACCCATACCAAACAGGTCAAAGGGTAGAGGCCAGACTAAGAGTGGTCCACCGGTCCTCCTGGTTCAGGGGTTCAGCTCAGGGCTAACAACTCTGACACGAAAAATAAAATTATTACAGAAACAGTAGTGAAGAACCCTTCTACATCAGCGTGCAATAGTGTTCTTGACCCAGCAGCATTGATCTATGGGTCACACCTCTTATTCAAAGAAATCCTTAGACAAGCTCAGCAGCCTCTGGGATGGTCCTGATGGCTCTTTTCTTTGCAGCTCCCTGAAAAGTCAAGGAGAGAGTAGGTTCTACACAGCAAGCAGCCAGCAAAACCTCTACCCCCCACCTCTATGGGCTCTCATCGTCCCCTCCATCCCCGTGTCTGGTACCGCTCCGCCAGCTCCTGGTATTTGGCTTGCAGTTTCAGCTTCTCTCACCTGGACGGCCCTGTTCCTGAGTATTGACACAGTGATGTCGTAGACACTGATGTGAACCGCTTTGACATACGACACAGTCTTCACTCTGTTGCGATGCTCGTTGGCCGTGTACACGGTGAACGGGGTCAGGCTGGAGTTACAGGGCTTGGCCAACACGTAAGTGCAGTTGCCCTGGAAGTTGAACTTCCTCTTGTCAAAGGAGGTGTAGTGGGGGTCTCCGGATGCGGTGCAGGTGGATGAACCTAAAGGACAGACAGTGAGGGAAACGAGTGAGTAAAGTTCACACTTTTAGAGGCAGAAGAATTGCCACAGCAGACTGCAACTGTGTGGGTGTGGGATATCTGGTGCTGTGGTAGCGAAGTGGTTAGCATGGAGCTATTACAGCTCTTGGTGTCAGAGTTCAGAGTTCAATCCCCACTTCCTCTGCAAGTCGTTTGTACGTCCTTCCCGGTGTGGGTTTCCTCCGGGTGGTCTGGTTTTCCCCCATAGTCTGAAAACGTACCGGATGGCGGGTTAATTGGTCATTGTAAACCCTCCGGTGATTAGGCTAGGGTTAAATCAGGTGTTACTTGACAGCGCAACTTGAAGGGCTGCAAAGGCCTATTACTCTCTGTATCCGCTGTGCAACAGAATGGAAGCAAAGATTAAACCAATCCCTCAGCAACACCCCTGAGCTTTTACCTTTAGGATAACAGCCCTGGACACCACCCTTGTTGTCACAGTACTCGTCGGGGCCACAGCTGGTGTCCGTACACTGGATGTTGTTGCTGGACAGGCACTTACACACCTGGTTACAGGCCTCAGACCAGATCACCTCCCCAGGCTGGAAACACAGAGAGATGCACATCAGAGTGTGGAAAAGGAAGACCTATCTCGGTACTCGGTGTCGGAGAGCTGCTCAGAGCTCGAAGTTTTCGGATGACTCAGAGTCGGATTGTGGTCGGCATTGCAGAGAGAGTTTTTCTTCCTTCTCCCGTCTGCGTGAGATGTGGGACATTTGAGAAACTTTGAACTTTACTGTGCTCATGGACTTCTTCATCAAGTTATGGTATTGTTACACTGTTTGTAACTATATGTTATAATTATGTGGTTTTGTCAGTTTTTTCAGTCTTGGTTTATCCTGTGCTTTGTGATATCACACTGGAGGAAATAATGTATCATTTCTTAATGCATGCATTACTAAATGACAATAAAAGAGGACTACATGTCTTCATAATCATCATCATAATTTCAGAGCCTGACGCAAGAACGCTGATATTACCTGGTAATAGGTTCCATTGTACATACAGCCACACTGATTTCTCAAGACACACTTGTCTCCACTCTGCACAAAGCCTTTGTCACACTGACAGCCCTCAGCACACGGCTGGTCACAGAGCTGAGGACGAGGCTCAAGGCAGGTGGCTGGACAGGCTGAGGCACAGGGCTGGTAGTGACTGTTGGCCGGGCACCGGAGAGCTACACAGAAAGAAAGAAAAGGATGTCACAGCAGGAACGGACACTTGGCTCTGAAACTGAAACAAACTCCATCGGTCAGGAACTTGTTTTCTGTGCTACGTACGGCAGAAGGTTTCATTTCTCCAGGGCTCAATAGTGACGTTGCGTTGCTGACACTGAGTGACATAAGATTCCAGGGCCTCGCACAGCTGCTGCTTGTTGCCGTCCAGTGCGCACATGTCGTACACACAGTCCTGGAAGAAGGCCTGGGAGAGGGAAGAATTGGATCACAGATTAAGATGCTATTGAGTTTGGGCACTATTTTGACTTAATAGGACAGAATGAGAAGTGCGGAATTTAAACTTGAAAAGAACAGTCAAAAGAATGGATCCTTTTATAAATTTCGAACAGTTCATGTGGATCTGTTATCGTTTGTTCATTATGTGCCATGTCGTATGGCGTGGGTGATCAAGGTCTTTCCATGACCATGATTGTTCTTGGCAAATCTTTTGACAGAAGTGGTTTGCCATTGCCTTCTGGGCAGTGACTTTACAAGACGGGTGACTCCAGCCACTATCAATACTCTTCAGAGATTGTCTGCCTGGCGTCAGTGGTTGCATAACCAGGAGTTGTGATATGCACCAGTTGCTCATACGACCATCCATCACCTGCTGCCTATGGCTTCACATGAAGCTGGTCAAGGTGGGATGGGGAGGTGCTAAGCAGGTGCTACACCTTGCCCAAGGGTGACCGGCAGGATAGGAGAGCTAAGGAGCGCCTTACACCTCCTTTGTGAAAGACATTCTCCACCTCGATACCCAAGGATCTGTTTTTTTGTAACTTGATTAATCTACAACCAAATCGACGGGCAGGGCCCAGGGCTGAGAGGTTATCAAAGTTGTAAGGCCCAAGTCCAAGAGCAGAGAATGAATGACCCGAGCTTTGGGCGACTTAAGCACTGGGCTACAATGAAAAGATCAAGGTGTTGGGGCTGAAGGCGAGGGTCATGCTGGTTCAGCTCGCTGCCCTGTGAGGTTTACTCGTCTCTGCACTGAACTGAGGCTGCGGCCTGCAACAAACAGGCTTCCGAATCAGCTGCAGTGATGCCTGGTTGTGTACTTCAGTTCAGAGCACTATTTGCTTGCTTTTATTTTGAGCATGGTTTCGTTGTTTTTCTCTTTGCACACTGGGTGTTTAACGGTCCTTGTTTTAATGGATTCTACTGAATTTCTTCATTTTGTGGCTGCCTGTAACGAGACGAATCTCAAGGTTGTATAAGGTATACATACTTGGAGAAAAATATACTTCAAACTTTGAATTAGGCCAAGCAGACCTTGTTGTGATCAACTATCAGAGAAAATGTTTCACACAGGACCTTATCAAAGAGGTCTGTGAGATGAAGGAGAAGAACAAAGGGTGGAAGACAAAGGGTAAAGAGGAAGTGACAGGAAAATGGAGACTCACCATTGGGTCAATCTTGTAGTGACAGGCAGCGAATGGGCCAAGATGATCTAACAACATCCCACAGTAGGAAGGTCCTTCGTAGGTGTCACGTTCAGCCTCAGAGCACTGTGGGGTCACCTCGGTATCTGTCAAGGTACAGCTGAGAAAAGATGGGGGATTAAGAGTGAGGGAGAGAGAAAAAGTGATTAATATTTATTACAAATAACCAAACAATTGACATATTCTGCTTTCTGGGTTATACCTTGGAAAGGAATTATTTTCTGAATGGCATGTTGGGATTTATGAATGAATAAGCAGGGTTGGGGGATGGGGGTTTTCAGGACTCGGATGCTTTATCATTCATTCTATGGGGTCTCTTGGTTCGTGGATGTCTGTGAAGAGTATGAATTTCAGGGTGTATACTGTGTACTTACTCTGATATTGAAGGAACCTAAAGTCTAAATCTGTAATATTCTACATCTGTGGTATTCATCTCCATTAACAAAAGGTTTTCTGTCTCATTTGGAGAGCACAGTGGACCTGTTATTTCGGAAGACCTGTCCTAAGCCCAGCACATAAATGCAATTACGATGAAAGCATGGCAGTGCCTCTACTTCCTTGGGAATTTGCAGAGTTTCAACATGACATCTTAAACATTGATAAACTTCTACAGATATGTAGTGGACAGTACAGTATATTGACTGGCTGCATCATGGTTTGGTATGTAAACTCCAATGCCCTTGAACAGAAAATCCTACAAAAGTAGTGGACATGGCCCAGTCCATCACAGGTAATGCTCTCCCAACCACTGAGCACATCTACATGAAACCCTGTCTCAGACAAGCAGCATCCATCAGCATGGTCCCCACCACCCACAGTACGCTGTCTCCTCCTTGCTGTAATCATGGAAAAGGTACAGGAGCCTCAGGTTCAGGAACAGTTATTACCCCTCAACATCAGGCTCTTGAACCAAAGGGGGTAACTTCACGCCCCATCATTGAAATGTTTCTACAACCTATGGACTCACTTTCAAGGACTCTTGCTTATTTATTTATTGTTATTATTTCTTCTTTTGTATTTGCACAGTTTGTTGTCTTCTGCACTCTGGTTGAATACCCAAGTTGGGTGGTCTTTCATTGATTCTGTTATGGTTATTATTCTATAGATTTATTGAGTATGCCACAAAAAATTGAATTTCAGGGTTGTACAGTATATGGTGACTTATGTGTACTTTGATAATAAATTTACTTAGAGCTTTGAACTTCAAACCCTTCTTCTACCAGAACTTCCCTAGCTCTAGGACAGCTGAACTTTGAACTGAGCAAATTACTTACCTTTTCCAAATTCTCTGGGGTCCTCCAGTGAAAAGAAGCTGCCATTTCCCCTTTGGAAAATGAAGCCTATTCCAACCTGTTGGCTCTTTTGACTGAACTCAACAAACTAAGTAAAGACCCTTGAGTTAAGTGTGTCCAACCATCAGTTGGATTCTGGAATGTTCAAGCCCTTTGCAAATAACTCTGGTGAAGCATTAAATGGTTTGGTTGAATTTTGTACTTTCTGTTACACCGTCAGCAATGAAGGTCCTCTGTCTGTATAGAAGGGTTCTTCATTGCTGTTTCTGTAACAATTCTGTTGACTAGTTGGGTTGGTAACCCTGAGCAGAACCCCCAAACCTGGAGGACTGGTAGACTACTCTTAGTCTGGCCTCTACCCTTTGACCTGTTTGGCATGGATGACCCTACCAAGAACCAAAGCATAAAGCCCTGACTCCAGGAAACAGAGCTCTCTGGGTCATTGAGGCATGCAAGCTGCCAAACCCTACATCAAGGTTGTGGTCCTCTTGGACGTGTTCACTTTGAGTGGAGTATATTTGTTGGTGGCTGGAAGAAGAAACCTCAGTTTTGTGGACACACAAGAGATTAAAGGTGGTGCAAACTGGAGCAACAACAATCTGTGCTATTGCAGTCCTGGCGATTTTCCCATTCCATCCTCTGTTCTGATGTAGGATTTTGTTTCAAAATGTTGACAATTCCCTTCCCCTGCAGATGTCACTTCACCTGCTGAATTCCTCTATCATGTTGTGCGTTCCTCATTATTCCGGTCATTCTGACTTCCCATAATAGAGGTGTATAAGATTATGAGAGGCATAGACAGAGTAAACAGAGATTATCTGTTGCCCCGGATAGAAATGTCTAATACCAGAGGGCATGCATTAAAGGTGAGAGGTTCAAAGGGGATGTGAGGGGTAAGTTTTCTACTCAGAGAGGGGTGGATGCCTGGAATGCGCTGTCTGGTACAGTGGTAAAGGCAAAAACATTAGAGGCTAGAAAGAGACATTTGGATAGATACATGGATGTGAAGAAGCTGAAAGGATATGGACATGGTGTAGGTAGGAAGGCTTAGAGTTTGGGTGTTTTTGATTTGCTTTTTAGTTGGTGTGGCACAAAATTGTGAGCTGAATGGCCTGTTCCTGTGCTGTAGTGTTCTATGGTCTACGTTAATCCTTTCTGCAATATCACTCTTCACTCTACGTTGTGATCTCCCTTTTATGCTGAACTAATTCCCTTCCGTTTGTTGGTAATCTTCAATCCCCAGGTTCTATTAGGACTTTGAAAATCAGTAGAAAATCTTTGACTCTTTGTGGTCATTTATTTTAAAAGTTTAAACAAAGGAACAGATACAGAGCATGTAAAACTAAAGACAAGGAAAAAAGATGGCTCTTTTGAAAAAAATCTTTCACCTTCATAGTCCAGATACCACCGCATTCCTGAGATAAGAAGCAACCAGTCAAAATACACCATCATAGCATGTGTGTTGTGTGCTCATACTTAGCCAATGAAAAATGGAAAATGGTGATAAATCCTATGTACTGCTACCGCTTTCTGCCAGTAAGTGGAGAGAAAAGCACATATATTGTGAAAATATACGAGTTAAAAATGTTAGCAAAAACTATGGATTTGGTCTTGCATAAATTCATCTGCTAACCTCTGGTTTAAGATGGTGCTGGTGAATCTCAGCAACTTCTGGCTGGTGGCTGATGAAACAAGGAAAACAACTTAATACCTTGTCAATCACTCTTTTTCTAGTAAACAATCATCATAAGCAATGGTCTGTAACTTCCCTTTGGACTTGGAGGCAATTCGGTGTGACAGAATTGAGGTGAGGCGACGCAGCTGGCCCATCACCGAGAGCAAGGAAGACCCACGGTTCAATAGATTTAAGTGCCAGGCTGAATCATAAAGGTCGGGTATAAGTCCAATTGATGTGGTGGGGTCCAGGCCCCAGAGTGTATCGAAACAACTGAACCCCATGTCTAGGTGCCGGGCCAGATTGGAAAGGTCAGGGTGTCAGGGCCTGAGGTGAGTGTTGGACCGGTTCAGCTCGCTGCTCCGCTCTGCGCCCAACTAAGGGTCCAAGGACAGGACTCTCCTTGTGGACTTCAGTTCAGAACGCTATTTGTTTGTATTTGCTGTTTACATGATTTTTTTTCTCTCTGCACATTGGGTGTTTGATGCTCCTTTTTTTAATGGGTTCTTTTGGGTTTCTTTGCTTCGTGGTTGTCTGTTAGGACACGGATCTCAAGGTTGTATAATGTATACATACTTTGATTATAAAAGTACTTTGAACTTATAAAAAGTATAAGGAAACAACTAATTCTAACAGCTTTGGAAAACCTCACTAGCCCATCATTTAGATTGATTCTTTAATCCTATCTGCTGTAAAATAACAACACAGTGAGACACTGTTCAAAATGCATTGTCATTTGATCAGAATCAAGCCTGGAAAAGGATGTGAATCTTCTGACCACTGGACCATTCTCCATGGGACAGTGCAGAGCAGGGGTTCCCATCCTGGGGGTTCACAGACCCATCGGTTAATGGTAAGGCATTAAAAAAAGCATGGTAGTGTAGTGGTTAGCACGACACTTTACAGTACCAGCCGTAAGGAGTTTGTACGTTCTCCCCGTGACTGCGTGGGATTCCTCCGGGTGGTTTGGTTTCCTCCCACAGTCCAAAGACGTACTGGTTGGTAGGTTAACTGGTCATTGTAAATTGTCCCGAGATTAGGCTAGGGTTAAATTGGGGGACACAAGAGGTACTGCAGAAGCTGGAAATCCAACGCAACACAAACACAATGTGTTAGAGGAGCTCTGAAGGTCAGGCAGCATCTATAGATGGGAATAAACAGTTGACGTTTTGGGCCGAGGCCCTTCATCAAGACTGGAAAGGAAGGGGGAAGAAGCCGGAATAAGAAGGTGGAGGGAGGGGGAGCAAGAACTACAGGTGGCGGGTGATAGGTGAATCTGGGAGAGGGGAGGGGAGAAGTAAAGAGCTGGGAAGTTGATTGGTGAAAGAGATAACAGGCTGCAGAAGGGGGAATTTGATAGGAGAGGACAGAAGACCATGGAAGAAAGGGAAGAGCGAGGAGCACCAGAGGGAGGTGATGGGCAGGTAAGGAGATAAGGTGAGAGAGGGAGGTGGGAATGGGGAATAGTGAAGGGGGGGGAGTCAGTTACTAGAAGTTTGAGAAATTGATATTCATGTCATCAGAGTGCAGACTGCTCAGACAGACTATAAGGTGCTACTCCTCCTCCGAGTGTGGCCTCTTTGTGGCAGCAGAGGAGGCCATGGACTGACATGTCAGAATGGTAACGGGAAGTACAATTGAAATGGGTGGCCACCGGAAAATCCCGCTTTTTCTGGCTGACGGAGCGTAGGTGCTCAGCAAAGCAGTCTCCCAATCTCTGTCAGGTCTCAGCGATATACAGGAGGCCAAACCAGGAGCACCTGATCCCCAAGAGACTCTCATATGAAGTGCTGCCTCACCAGGGAGGGCTGTCTGGGGCCCTGAGTAGTAATGAGGGAGGAGGTGTAGGGGCAGGTTAAACTGGCAGAATGCTGGGCAGTGCAGCTTGAAGGGCCAGAGGGCCTATTCAATAAATAAAGCAGGTTGGGAACGCCTGGTGTTGAGTGACAGAACAAGAGGAACTTTGCCTCCTCGTTAATTCACAGAATTCCTCCAATCCTTCACGCCATTCTTCGAGGGAAGATTGATGATTTGTGGAGCGGGTCACCCCTCCCCCACCCCATTTCCCACTTACTTCTGGACAACGTTCCAACTGTTGCCGAAGTCATTGACTCCCTTCACCACCTGTCCCTCGGGAGTTCTGAAATCATCGCTGGGGATCCCGTTGTAGTCACCGCACAGGCCGCACAACTGGCTGGAGTAGCTGGACGGGGGAGAGGGAGACAGGGGTGAGATCACCAGTGTGCAGGGGTTGCCGGGGGCTTGGTGCTGGGTCGGGAATGGGGAGTCGGTGAGAACGGGGGGTGGGGGTTCGTGTGGAAAGCCCGAGACACGGGTGTGCATGGTGGGAGGGCTGTGCACACAATAGGTACAGGGAGAGACTGCCGTTGTCAAGAGTACGTGGGCGGCCACAGGGTGAGCTCGGACCCGTGAGGGGCTGGCGGCTGTGGAACCGACTGCTGAGTGGGCGAGTACGGAGCACGTGAGGGGCGCCGTGCGCACGCGGAGCTGGGCACGGTCGGCTTGCTGGGGTTGAGCGAGCCGAGTCCGCGGTGGGCAGGAGGAAGGCAGGCCTGACTGACCCGCACTTAGCGCGGGGAGCCGCGCGCTGTCGGCAGATGCCGTCGAGCTCCGTCAGCACGCGGGGCCGCGCGCTGTCGGCAGATGCCGTCGAGCTCCGTCAGCACGCGGGGCCGCGCGCTGTCGGCAGATGCCGTCGAGCTCCGTCAGCACGCGGGGCCGCGCGCTGTCGGCAGATGCCGTCGAGCTCCGTCAGCACGCGGCGCCGCGCGCTGTCGGCAGATGCCGTCGAGCTCCGTCAGCACGCGGCGCCGCGCGCTGTCGGCAGATGCCGTCGAGCTCCGTCAGCACGCGGCGCCGCGCGCTGTCGGCAGATGCCGTCGAGCTCCGTCAGCACGCGGGGCCGCGCGCTGTCGGCAGATGCCGTCGAGCTCCGTCAGCACGCGGGGCCGCGCGCTGTCGGCAGATGCCGTCGAGCTCCGTCAGCACGCGGCGCCGCGCGCTGTCGGCAGATGCCGTCGAGCTCCGTCAGCACGCGGGGCCGCGCGCTGTCGGCAGATGCCGTCGAGCTCCGTCAGCACGCGGCGCCGCGCGCTGTCGGCAGATGCCGTCGAGCTCCGTCAGCACGCGGGGCCGCGCGCTGTCGGCAGATGCCGTCGAGCTCCGTCAGCACGCGGGGCCGCGCGCTCTCGGCCTGCAGCGGTCGCCTGGTGTCGGCACCTTTGAGCATGGGAGGTGGTGCGCAGTTGGAACGTAACTCCCCTCCGAGAAGGAGTGATTGTGTGGCGGGGTGGAGATACTCGTTCCCTCCGCTAGCCTGCAGGTCACCCTTAGGTAAGGTGCAATACCTGCTTAGCCCCTCTCGATCAGGGTCACATGAAGCCGTGGGGATCAGGTGGTGGATGGTCGTATGAGCAGCCGGTGCATATCACAAGTCCTGTTTATGTGACCACTGACACCAGGCAGACAATCTCTGAACAGTATTGATGGTGGCTGGGATCACCTGTCTTGTAAAGACACTGCCCAGACGGCGGCAGACTGCTTCTGCAGAAGAATCTGCCTGGAACAAACATGGTCACGGAAAGACCGTGATTGCCTACGACTGATGGCGAGGCAAGGTGTGGATGGATAACAGAAGAAAATACAGATATGCAAACAATGGTGAGTATGGTTCTGACACTCCGTGCGAGGGAGGGGCAGGTGTCATGTGCAGGGCTCGGAGCGCCGGATGGAAGCTCGTAATGTTACACAGGCTGAAGCATGGTATGGGAAGTGGGGCCGACTGGGATGAGCGGGACCGAACTTACTCGCTAGGAACCTTCACGTCAACGTGGTGCCTGCCATCGTAGCGCACGGTCAGGCCAAAGTCTGTCTGCAGCACCACGCGTCTGCCCGAAGGTTTGATGGTGACTCCGAGGAGCGGGCGGATGGGAACGGTCACAGGCTGTCCGTCCACCTGGAAGGCAGCAGACAGAGAAAGCTTGTAGATTAAACAGAAGTCTTCTGTAAAACAGTCGTGCAGCCTGTCCAGTGTAAAGGAGTTAGCATTGTGAGCACTAGATCAAAGTTAATGTATTATCGAATATGTATACCTTATACAACCTTGAGATTCATCTCCTTACAGCCAGTGACAAATCAAAGAAACCCAAAAGAACCCTTTTAAAAAAACTGACAAACGCCCCGATGTGCAGAAAGAGAGAGAGAGAGAAATAACAAATTGTGCAAACAATAAGAGTAAGCATTGAGCATTTAGAATGAAGTTTAGTCCTCAGACATGAAGCCCAGAGTCACAGCCTCAGTGCAATGAAGAGTGAATGAATGTTGCAGAGCAGCGAGCTGAACTGGCCCGATATTCGCCTATGGTCGTGACACCCGGGCTTTTCAATCCATCGTCTAAATCAAGATACAATATACTGAATTAATTGTGGCAATGAACTGCTTCTGTGAGAAGGGTTGTTTCAGTCCCTGTATGTTCAGAAGAGTCAAGGTAAAAGTGCTGATGTGACATTTCCTCTACTGGATCAGAAACTTTCGGAGAACAGAGTGGCAGGTGGAGATGACAGAGTGACTGTAAGAGGGGTGGATGGAGCAGTCTCTTTAGGACACTGGAAGGTTGTTGGCTGCAAGAGTGTTACTAGTTCTGTGAAATTGAATTGGATCTTATCTTTCTCTCTACACCCATGACTGTGTGGCTTGGCACAGCTTAAATACCATCTATATATTTGAAGACGATACAACCATTGATGGCAGAATCTCGGATGAGAGGGCGTACAGGAGTGAGATATACCTGCTAGTTGAGTGGTGGCTCAGCAACAACTGTGCACTCAATGTCAGTAAGACCAAAGAACTGATTGTTGAGTTCAGAAAGGGTAAGACATGGGGATCACACATCAGTTGTCATAGAGGGATCAGAAGTGGAAAGAGTGAGCAATTTCAAGTTTTTAGGTGCTAGTATCTCTGAGGATCTAAGCTGGACCCAACATATCGATGCAGCTACAAAGAAGGCACGACAGCAGTTATACTTAATGAGCAGTATGAGAAGATTTGGTATGTCTCCAAAGACATTCGCAAATTTCTGTAGCGTACCATAGAGAGTAATCTAACTGGCGACATCACTGTCTGTCTGGTATGGGGGGGGGGGTTAACACACAGGATCAATGTGAGCTGCAGAGAGTTTAAACTTGGTCAGCTCCATCATGGGCACTAGCCACCCAAGCATCCAGGACATCTTCAAGGAACGGTGACTCAAAAAGATGGCATTCATCATTAAGGACCCCCATCACTCTGGTCATGCCCTCTTCTCATTGTTACCGTCAGGGAGGAGGTGCAGAAGCCTGAAGGCACACACTCAGTGATTCAGGAACAGCTTCTTCCTCTCGGCCTCACCTGGAAGGACAGTCTGGGGCTCTGAATGTTGGTAAGGGAGGAAGTGTAAGGGCATGTGTAGCACTTGTTCCGTTTACACGGATAAGTGCCAGGAGGGAGATCAGTGGGGAGGGATGGAGGGGGACGAATGGACAAGGGAGTCGTGTAGGGAGCGATCCCTGCAGAAAGCAGAGAGAGGGGGGAGGGAAAGATGTGCTTAGTGGTGGGATCCCGTTGAAGGTGGCGGAAGTTATGGAGAATAATTTGGGGTGATATACTGCGTCCGGTGCACCCGATGTGGCCTTCTATATATTGGCGAGACCCGACACAGACTGGGAGACCGCTTTGCTGAACACCTATGCTCTGTCCGCCAGAGAAAGCAGGATCTCCCAGTGGCCACACATTTTAATTCCACATCCCATTCCCATTCTGACATATCTATCCACGGCCTCCTCTACTGTAAAGATGAAGCCACACTCAGGTTGGAGGAACAACACCTTATATTCCGTCTGGGTAGCCTCCAACCTGATGGCATGAACATCGACTTCTCTAACTTCCGCTAATGCTCCACCTCCCCCTCATACCCCATTCGTTATTTATTTATATACACACATTCTTTCTCTCACTCTCCTTTTTCTCCCTCTGTCCCTCTGACTATACCCCTTGCCCATCCTCTAGGTTGTCCCCCCCCCCCCGCTTGTCTTTCTTCCCGGACCTCCTGTCCCATGATCCTCTCGTATCCCCTTTGCCAATCACCTGTCCAGCTCTTGGCTCTATCCCTCCCCCTCCTGTCTTCTCCTATCATTTTGGATCTCCCCCTCCCCCTCCCACTTTCAAATCTCTTACTAACTCTTCCTTCAGTTAGTCCTGACGAAGGGTCTCGGCCTGGAACGTCGACTGCACCTCTTCCTAGAGATGCTGCCTGGCCTGCTGCGTTCACCAGCAACTTTGATAAGTCATGAAATTTGTTAATTCTGTGGCAACAGAACAATGCAATACATAATAATAGAGAAAAAACTGAATTACAGTAAATATATGAAATAGTTAAATTAAGTGAGTAGTTCAAAAACAGAAATAAAAAAAGTAGTGAGGCAGTGTTCATGGGTTCAGTGTCCATTCAGAAATCAGATGGCAGAGGGGAAGAAGCTGTTCCTGAATCACTGAGTGTGAGTCTTCAGGCTCCTGTACCTCCTCCCTGATGGTAGCAATGAGAACAAGGCATGTCCTGGGAGATGGGATGACACCTTTAATGATGGATGCCGCCTTTTTGAGGCATCACTGTTTGAAGATGTCCTGGATACTACAGAGACTGGTGCCCATGATGGAGCTAAATGAGTTTACAACTCTCAACAGCTTATTTCGATCCTGTGCAGTAGCACCCCCCCCCCCCACAATCCCCATACCAGATGGTGTTGCAGACACTCAAGAATTCAGGAACAGCTTCTTCCCCTCAACCATCCGATTTCTGAATGGACATTGGTCCCGTGAACACTACTTCCCT
The DNA here is from genome assembly GCF_030028105.1 of Mobula birostris. NCBI lineage: Eukaryota > Metazoa > Chordata > Chondrichthyes > Myliobatiformes > Myliobatidae > Mobula > Mobula birostris. The sequence continues at coordinate 84,783,180 of NC_092374.1, read as the reverse complement.
ACTTTTTTTGCACTACTTAACTATTTAATATGTATATTTATACTGTAATTCACAGTTTTTCCCCTACTCCGATGTATTGCATTGTACTGCTGCAACAAAGACAAGTTTCACAACATATGCCAGTGATATTAAGCCTGATTCTGATAATGAAAGGAGGTGGAAATGTGTGTGGGAGGAGTGGTATTCTGGCTAGTAGGAGAGGATGTGAGAGTAGCCCATGGGACGTAGCAACGAGATAATTTACAAACCCTGTCATGAGCGATCGGGGACAAGGCATGGTTAAGGTGAAAAGGAAGCAGAGGATATCTCAATAGTGACACATCGGAGGTTAGGAGAATGAGAGATGATCTGATTGAAGCATACAAGTTACGGAGAAGTCTTGGCATGTCAGATGGTGAGAAGATGGGAGAATCATGCGGTACGGGCATTGTCTCAGGAGAAGGTATTCTAACAAAGAGCCAACTTTTTTCTCAACATAATCCCAATTTTTTGGAACACTCTACCCTGGAAAGGTGTACAGGTGAAGTTATTAAGTATACGGTACTTAAGGCAGACAGATATTTAGTCTAAAACAGGGATTCCCAACCTGTGGTCCAAAGGCTTCTCAGTTGATGACAAACACAAGTGATTCTGCAGATGCTGGACATCCAAAGCAACACACACAAAATGCTGGAGGAACTCAGCAGGTCAGGCAGCATCTATGGAAAAGAGTAAACAGTCGATGTTTCAGGCCGATACCCTTCATCAGGGTGAAGTCTAATGAAAGGTCTTGGCCTGAAACAACAACTGTTCACTCTTTTTCATAGATTCTGCCTGGCCTGTTGAGTTTCTCCACCATTTTGAGTATGATCCCTAAATTAGTGGCAAGGTGCCATGGCATAGAAACGGTTGGGAACCCCATCTAAAGGGAAATCAGGGATTATAGGGAACAGACAGGAAAGTGAGGCTTAGGCCAAGATCAGATTGGCTTTCATCTATTCAGATACTGCAAATAACTCAAGTGGCCATGTGGCCCTCTCAGCCGGTGGAGTTACAATGCAATGCTTTCCTTTTACACTATGTCCCTCAATCCTTATACCCAACATCTGAAACACAGACCACAGATGAGTACAGCACAGGAACAGGTCATTTGGCCCACAATGTTGTGCCGAACCAGCTAAAAAGCAACTCAAAAAAACACCCAAACACTAATCCCTCCTACCTACACTATGTCCATATCCCTCCATCTTCCTCACATCCATGTACCTATCCAAAAGCCTCTAATGTATTTGCCTCTTGCACCATACCAGGCAGCACATTCCAGACATCCACCACTCTCTGAGTAAAAAACTTCTACCTCACATCCTCCTTGAACCTACTCCCTCTCATCTTCAATACATGCCCTCTGGTATTAGACATTTCTACCCTGGGAAACAGATACTCTCTGTCTACTCTATCTGTGCCTCTCATAACCTTTATCAGATCTCCCCTCAGCCTCTGCTGCTCCAGGGAAAACAACCCAAGTTTATCCAGCCTCTCGTGATAGCACATGCACTCTAAACCAGACAGCATCCTGTTAAACCTCTTCTGCACCCTCTCCAAAGCCTCAACGTCGTCCCTATAGTGTGGCGACCAGAACTGTAGGCAATACTACAGATGTGGCCGAACCAGGGTTTTATAAAGTTGCAACACAAAACCTCTTGGCTTTTGAACTCAATGCCTCGGCTAATAAAAGCAAAACATCTCTTGGACTCATCAGTTTTAGTGGAGCCAGTAACCAATGGGTGAATGCAGTCCTCTCACCTGGACGGCCCTGTTCCTGAGTATTGACACAGTGATGCCGTAGACGCTGACATGAACCGCTTTGACATACGACACAGTCTTCACTCCGTTGCGATGCTCGTTGGCCGTGTACACGGTGAATGGAGTCAGACTGGAGTTACAGGGCTTGGCCAACACGTAAGTGCAGTTGCCCTGGAAGTTGAACTTCCTCTTGTCGAAGGAGGTGTAGTGGGGGTCTCCGGATGCGGTGCAGGTGGACGAACCTGAGGGGAAATGTTGAATTTTTGAATTGCTGGGCTTGAAGGAAAGTGAGGCTTCATCTCAGTTGTAAAAAAAAAAATTACCTAATCTGCTGCTAAAATCGAAGGCAATTCTGATTTAGTTGTTGGAATGTATTGCTGGTTTGCAGATTAATATACATCTGTTTAGTGAAATGGATACAAGCAATGCCAATCTTAGTGTTTAATATCACCTCCCCGAATAAAAAGGCACAGCAGCGCCTCCACTTCCTGAGGAGATTGAGGCAAACAAGATTCTCCCCAACTCCCATCTTAGCAACATTTTACAGGAGCACCACTGAGAGCATCCTGACAAGTTGCATCTCCATCTGGTATGGAAGCAGCTTAGCATCGGACCAGAGGTCCCTACAAAGGACTGTGAAAATGAACGAGAAGATCATGGGGGTCTCCCTACCATCCATGTGGACATTTATCAGGAGCACCGCATATTCAGAGCCTGTAGTATTATCAAGGATCCCACCCATCCATCCAGATCCTCTTTGACTTTCTACCATCAGGCAGGAGACTCTGATGCATAAAGACAAGAATGGTCAGGGTGGGAAACAATTTCTTCCCTCAGGCCATTAGTTTCTGAACTCCCTGCCGCATCACATTTGAAGTGTCACCTAATAATTTGTGTTGTACTCTACAATATTTAATTTGTGCACTTTACTTGGTTTATCTAGGTGTAATTCATTTGTAGATTTAATCCTTACTTTCGTAAGTATTGTGTGTTATGTGCACTAGCCTCCATAGTATTCAGGACATCTTCTAGGAGCGATGCCTCAAAAAGGCAGCGCCCATCATTAACAATACATCATATATATACTTACTGAAATTCACAGTTTTTATTACTTCATATTACAACGTACTGCTGCCCATAACAACAAATTTCGCAACGTGCTGATTCTGATTCTGACTCTGCTTGGATTGGCAGCATTAATTGCCCCCCCCCACCTCCAAATGACGCTGAACTAAGCAAAGAGGAAAAACACCTTTACCTTTTGGGTGACAGCCATGGACCCCACCCTGCACTCCGCAGTATTCATCTGACTCGCAGCTCATGTTCATACATTTGACTGTGAAGTTCCCAAGGCAACGACAAATGGAGGTGCATGCATCCGACCAGATAACCTGCCCGGGCTGAAGAGAGAAAGAGAAATGATCAATCTCAGGAAAACGGTCATTGGAGATGATTAAAGGTGCCACAGTAGCATCGTGCTATTACAACGCCAGCAACGGGGATCGATGCCGCTGCCCTCTGCGAGGAGTTTGTACGTTCTCCCCTGACCATGTGGATTTCCTCGCGTGCTCTGCTTTCCTCCCGCGTTTCAAAGATGTATGGGTTAGAGTAGGTGTTCCCAATCTTATTTTATGCCATGGACCAATACCATAAAGCAGGAGGTCTGGGAGCCCCAGGTTGAGAATTTCATTAGGGTTACTAAGTGATAAGCATGCAGTATTGGTAACAGAACTGCGGCAACACTTGCGGGCTGCCCACATTGCATGTGTTGGTCACTGACGCAAATTGACACATTTCACTGTTTGAGGTAGGTGTTGCAAATAAAGCTAATTCTTTAAAAAATATTGAGTGGCATCCATTAAAATCAGGAGAGTACATATCTGAATTGTGCTTTTTGCTTGACTTTGTTGGGACTCGTTGTGAAACATTGTCCCGTATAGTGAAAATTTCATGCAGTTTTGTGTTCATGGGACACACCTTAAGTATATTGTGATGTTTGCATTGGTTCCTTAAAGTTGTTAGAGCCGGAAGTGGTAACGGGGACAAGTACCCACTACCTATTAAATGCTCCCAATAGCATGCATTAAAATAACCTCTGAAAAACCAAGACCAGCTCCTGGCTTTCAGGTGGGGCTTAACTACTAAGCCCAGAAGAACCATTTCTACTGAGAGGAAAAGGGGAAAAGACTGGTTACTGGCACCTTAAAAACCAGTAACTTCAGACAGATGAGGCTCGTCAGCCATGGTTGGCAGCACCTCCATGAGAAGAAAAATTCTAATTTCAAACCTCTGCTGCCTTGCAACTATACCCACTCATGGGGAAGGCTTTGGGAGTAAACCCTAAGGGAAAATTCTGGAGCTGGAGACCCTAAAGTAATCCAATGTTGAGTTCAACGATAACTGGCAATTCCTGCAACTCATGACATGATGAAGGGTCTGGCCCAAAAGGTTGACTATTTACTCCTTTCCATCAATGCTATCTAGTCTGCTGAGTTCCTCCAGTATTTTGTGTGCATTACCCTGGTAGGTCTTTGGAATGTGGGAGGAAACCTGAGCACCTGGAGGAAACCCTTGCAGTCACGAGGAGAATATACAAACTCCTCATAGACAGTGGCAGAAATCGAACACTGATCACCTGCCCTGTAATTTTGTTATTGCTAACTACTGTTGCAATCAGTTGCTTTTTTAAAAATGTTTTTAGTAAGGTATTAGTCGAATCAATACAAGACTGAATTTGTAATTTCACTAACATATAATTTGCATTTCAACCTATATTTTTCACAACATATGGTGTTAGGCTTCACCAAACAGTGGTAAAGCTATATGGCAGTTACATAATGGTTTGTCATCTTCCAATGGCTAAGTGTTAAACGTGCCATACCTATGTGTCTTTTAATTGGCCCTTGCTTATCTCAGGAATGTGGCCTTTACTCAGTAGAAAAGTATCTGTTTCTGCAAAAATTGCCATCTTGTCTGTCCTTTCCTTAGGCTCTTTCCTTTAGTTTCATGTGCTCTTTACATGTTCCTTTGCTTAAACTTTAAATACAGTGCCTATAAAAAGTATTCACCCCTCCCCCAGAAGTTTTCATGTTTTATTGTTTTACATTGCATCACAGTGGATTTAATTTAGCTTTTTTTTGACACTGATTAGCAGAAAAAGACTCGTGTCAATGTGAAGACAGATCTCTACAAAGTGATCTAAATTAATTACAAATATAAAACACAAAATACTTGATTGTATAAGTATTAACCCCCCCCCCCCGCCTTTGATAAGACACACCAAATCATCACTGGTGTGGCCAATTGGTTTTAGAAGTCACAAAATTAGTTAAATGGAGATCACCGTGTACAGCTAATATGTTTCAATTGATCATAGTAAAAATGAACCTGTATCTGGAAAGTCCAACTGTTGGTGAGTCAGTATCCTGGCAAAAACTACACCATGAAGACAAGAACACTCCAAGCAACTCCACGAAAAGGTTATTGAAAAGCACAAGTCAGGAAATGGATGCAAGAACATTTCCAAGTCACTGATTATCCCTTGGAGTACAGTTAAGTCAATCATCAAAAAATTGAGCTTTTTGGCCATCAGACTAAACACTATGTTTGGTGTAAGCCAAGTACTCCACATCATCAAAAACACATCATCCCTACCATGAAGCATGGTGGTGGCTGCATCATGCTGTGGGGATGCTTCACTACAGCAGGCCCTGGAAGGCTTGTGAAGTTAGGGGGTAAAATGAATGCAGCAAAATACAGGGAAATCCTGGAGGAAAAACTGATGCAATCCGCAAGAGAACTGTGACTTGGGAGAAAATTTGTTTTCCAGCAGGATCTTTATGTCCTCGTTGTCCACGGGAATGGTACCAAAGGATTGGAGGGAGGCAAATGTTGTTCCCTTGTTCAAAAAAGGTAGTAGGGATAGTCCGGGTAATTATAGACCAGTGAGCCTTACGTCTGGTGGGAAAGCTGTTGGAAAAGATTCTTAGAGATAGGATCTATAGGCAGAGAATCATGGTCTGATCAGGGACAGTCAGCATGGCTTTGTGAGGGGCAGATCGTGTCTAACAAGCCTGATAGAGTTCTTTGAGGAGGTGACCAGGCATATAGATGAGGGTAGTGCAGTGGATGTGATCTATATGGATTTTAGTAAGGCATTTGACAAGATTCCACATGGTAGGCTTATTCAGAAAGTTAGAAGGCATGGGATCCAGGGAAGTTTGGCCAGGTGGATTCAGAATTGGCTTGCCTGCAGAAGACAGAGGGTCGTGGTGGAGGGAGTACATTCAGATTGGAGGATTGTGACTAGTGGTGTCCCGCAAGGATCTGTTCTGGGACCTCTACTTTTCGTGATTTTTATTAACGACCTGGACGTAGGGGTAGAAGGGTGGATTGGCAAGTTTGCAGACAACACAAAGGTTGGTGGTATTGTAGATAGTGTAGAGGATTGTCAAAGATTGCAGAGAGACATTGATAGGATGCAGAAGTGGGCTGAGAAGTGGCAGATGGAGTTCAACCCGGAGAAGTGTGAGGTGGTACACTTTGGAAGGACAAACTCCAAGGCAGAGTACAAAGTAAATGGTAGGATACTTGGTAGTGTGGAGGAGCAGAGGGATCTCGGGGTACATGTCCACAGATCCCTGAAAGTTGCCTCACAGGTGGATAGGGTAGTTAAGAAAGCTTATGGGGTGTTAGCTTTCATAAGTCGAGGGATAGAGTTTAAGAGTCGCGATGTAATGATGCAGCTCTATAAAACTCTGGTTAGGCCATACTTGGAGTACTGTGTCCAGTTCTGGTCACCTCACTATAGGAAGGATGTGGAAGCATTGGAAAGGATACAGAGGAGATTTACCAGGATGCTGCCTGGTTTAGAAAGCATGCATTATGATCAGAGATTAAGGGAGCTAGGGCTTTATTCTTTGGAGAGAAGGAGGATGAGAGGAGACATGATAGAGGTGTACAAGATAATAAGAGGAATAGATAGAGTGGATAGCCAGCGCCTCTTCCCCAGGGCACCACTGCTCAATACAAGACAACATGGCTTTAAGGTAAGGGGTGGGAAGTTCAAGGGGGATATTAGAGGAAGGTTTTTTATTCAGAGAGTGGTTGGTGCGTGGAATGCACTGCCTGAGTCAGTGGTGGAGGCAGATACACTAGTGAAGTTTAAGAGACTACTAGACAGGTATATGGAGGAATCTAAGGTGGGGGCTTATATGGGAGGCAGGGTTTGAGGGTTGGCACAACATTGTGGGCGGAAGGGCCTGTACTGTGCTGTACTATTCTGTGTTCTTTGTTCTATGACAAGGGCCCCAAACATAAAACCAAAGCTACACAGGCTTAAAAACAACAAAGTTAATGTCCTGGACTGGCCAAATCAGAGTCCAGACCTCAATCCAATTGAGAATTTGTGACTGGACTTGAAAAGGGCTGTTCACTCACGATCCCCATGCAATCTGACAGAGCTTGAACAGTTTTGTAAAGAAGATTGGAGAAAAATTGCAGTGTCCAGATGTGCAGAGCTGATAGAGACCTGTCCACACAGACTCAAGGCTGTAACTGCTGCCAAAGATGCATCTACTAAATACTGACTTGAAAGGTGGTGAATACTTATGCAATCAATTATTTTGTGTTTTATATTTGTTATTAATTTAGATTACTTTGTAAAGATCTGTTTCACTTTGACACTAAAAGAGTGTTTTTCTGCTGATCAGTGTTAAAAAAGGCCAAATTAAATCCGCTGTGATTCTACTCATTCTTGGACTCCTAAAAGAACCTGTGGATGGAAAAATGGCCAGATCGGACACTACTGTGTAGCTGTGCCACCCCATTAAACAGAAGGAATGAGTTCCATTTAGTGCACTGACATCACTGGGCAGGGGTCTTGGTAAGGTTCAGTGTCTCAGTGCAGGTTTACCAGTGCTGTATCTTCACTGGCCATGAGTTTCAGGTAATATAACTTCCACTGCATATGCATTTAGTACAGAAGCAACTTTTCCCGAAGCTCAGACTCAAAGCAGTACATGGGGCAGATTTGGTAGATTGTAGTGAGTGCTTAAATGTTTAACACTCAGCATGGCTGGTATGATTGGGGGTCAGGACTTCATTAACTGATTGCTGTCTTGTAGGCTGAGCATACTGATACAGGATGGTCCCCGATCCTGGTGCATTACTTATAGAAGAACCTGGTTCTGTTGAGTATTGCCCTCAAGACATTATTATTTTAGCTGCATCAATGAAATGTGGCCATCACTAGATGTTTAGCTTTTATTGCCCTGAGGGGATGGTACTGTGTTGGCCTATCTTGGGACCTTGCCAAGATAGTGATATGCTTCCAAGTGAGGATGGCAAGTGACTTGGAGGGACGTGATTGTGGTTCTATGCAACACACACAAAATGCTGGAGGGACTAGGCAGGTCAGACAGCATCTCTGGAAATGGATAAGCAATTGATGATTCAGGCTGAGACCCTTCATCAGGACTGGAAAGGGAGGGAGAAGTTGCCAGAATAAAAAGATGGGGGAGATGGGAAGGAGGCTAGCTAGAAGGTGATAAGTGAAGTCAGGTGGGTAGGAAAGGTCAAGGGCTGGAGAAGAAGGAATCTGATAGGAGAAAATGGACCATAGGTGAAAGGGGAGAAGGAGGGGACCCAGGGGAAAGTGATAAGCAAGTGAGAAGCTGTAAAAGGCTAGAATGTGGAATAAAGGAAGAGGGAAGGGGGAGGGAATTTTTTGTACCGGAAGGAGAAATTGATATTCATGCCATTAGGTTGGAGACCTGGACAGAATATAAGGTGTTGCTCCACCATACTGAGCACCACTTCTTCTTGGCACAAGAGGAGACATATCGGAATGGGAATGGAAATCGGAATTAAAATGTTTGGTCATTGGGAAGTTCCGCTCTTAACGGATGGAGCGGAGGTGCTCGACAAAGTGGTCTCCCAGTTTATGGCAGTCTCACCAATGTAGAGGAGACCGCATCAGGAGCACTGGACACAATGGGCACCCCTGTAGGTTCGCCATTGAAGTGTTGCCTTACCTGGACGGGGCCCTGAATGGAGGTGAATGGGCAGGTGTAGCACTTAGGCTGCTTGCAGGAGTAAGTGCCGGGAGGGACTTTAGTCAGGGGCTGGAGAACAAACGGACAAGGGAATCATGGAGGGAGCGATCCCTGTGAAAAGCAGAGGCAGGTAGGTAATGATATGTTTAGTGGATGGATCCCTTTGGAGATGGTGGATGCTGTGGGAGATGATGTATTGGATGTGGAGGCTCATGGGGTGGTACGTGAAGGCAAGAGGAACTCTATCACTGTTAAGACAGTGGAAAGATAGGGTGAGCGTGGATGTTTGGGAAATAGAGGAGAAGTGGGTGAGGATAGCATCAAGAGTGGAGGGAGGGAAACCCCTTCCTTTGAAGAAGGTGGACATCACTCATGTCCTGGATAGGAAAGTCGCATCCTGAGGTTAGATGCGGTGGAGGCGAAGGAACTGAGAAAAGGGAATTGTATTTTTACAGGAGACATGGTGGGAAGATGTATAGTAAAGATAACTGTGGGAATGGTAGGCTTATAAAAGATGATGGTGGACAGTTTGTCTCCAGAGATGGAGACAGAGAGATTGAGAAAAGCAGGGAGGTGTCAGAGATGGACCAAATGAATTTGAGGGCAGGGTGAAAGTTGGCGACAAAGTTGATGAAACTGGTGAGTTCAGCATGGGTGCAGGAAGCAGCACCAATGCAGCCATTAGTGTAGTGGAGGAAGAGTTGGGCGTATTACCAGTGAAGGCTTCGAACATGGACTGTTCTATATAGCCAATGAAGAGACAGGCATAGCTGGGGTTTCTATGTGCCTACTGCCCTAGACCTTCTAGAGGTAGAGGTCATGAGTGTGCAAGAAGCTTTTGAAGAAGACTTAGGGGATTGCTATTGGTAGTGCATATTGCAACCATAGGCCATGGGAAATGGAAAGAACAGCTTGGTTAGGGTGGTGGTGGGCTGCTTTCTTGAGCCTATCTGCAGAGGTTTGATGCAACTGAGCTGGTCAGTGAGGTAATTCCAAATTAAATGTTGATGTGAGACTGGAGTCGAACACAGATGTAGATAGGTAGGTTTGGATGCTTTCTTTGCTTGGAGATCACTAGATGAACTTGGGGGTTTCCTGGTTACTTTTACTTTCCTCCCAGACACACAGCCACCTGGACAATTTTAAATGAATTTAACTCTTAAAGCTAAGAGTGTCAGACCCCGAGAGCCTGTGATGGGACCGGACAGAAAGAGCTTCACTCCGGGTCTGACCCCGAGAGCGGTTGATGGGACCGGTTAGAAGGAGTTTCACTCCATGTCTGATCCTGACAGTGCATAATGGGACTGGATGGAAAGAACCTCTGTATTGGTCCAATAACACTGGACAACAAAGATTTTGCTTCCTGAATACTTTCAGCTGTATCTTACAGATTTTGGGCTGCTGATCGAGAAAATCACCATGAAATTTCCCCACCATGCACTATTTTATTGTTGGACATTTAAGTGAGAAGTCTCAAACACTGAGTACAAATGAAAATCATCAACAAAACACTTTTAGCTTTGTTGAACTATTGCAAAGTGTCAACACCATTATGCAATTAAACACATTATATTCAATAAAAGTTAATTTCTTGTTTCTCCAAATTGCTATGTGAGTGAAGTAATCTGAAATATATTATGTTCGGACTCAAGTGGTCTATCATACCCACAGAAAATTTCTGAGGAAGCATCACTTTGGAAAAAAGTTTGCTGTTTAGTGTAAGACTGTGGCTTTTCAATATGCAAGACGTTTATAATTCTAATACCTGATAGTAGGTGCCATTGTGAATACAACCACACTGGTCTGCAGGGACACAACGGTCTCCTCTCATGTAGAATCCTTCATTGCAGACACACCCACCGGACACACAGCTGCCTGGACAATCTGGGGTTGGTCTATCACATCGGGGTGAGCATCCAGCCCCACATGGGTCATACTGAGAGTTTGGTGGGCAAGACACTGTTTGAGAAAAAAACAAATGTTGAAGAATTTTTGGAATTTGGAGCAGCGAGTTGTCGGTTGTTGCAGGGGCAACCTCTCTCACCCTTGCTGGGAGAGAGAGCCTATCTGAGAGACCGAAGCAACAGACACAAAATACCGGAGGAACTCAGCAGGCCAAACAGCATCTATGGTAAAGAGTAAACAGTCAACAGGACCAAAGTGCAGGTTTGTGGACTGTAGTTTGATGGTTTCTGGATGGAGGTCTCTTTGGGGTTTGCACGATGGGGGGAGGGGACAGAGGTCGTGCTTCTGCTGGTGCGAGTGGAGGGGAAGGTGGGTTAATGATTTTGTTGCTGCTTGTTCAAAGAGATGGGGAGGTGGGGCTTCGGGGCTTCGATATTTCTAGCGTTCCATGGGGTTTCTTTGTTTTGTCGGTGTCTGTGAAGAGGATGAATTTCAGGTTGTACTGTATACCTGCTCTGACAGTCAATGTACATTTGAACCTTTGAAACTTTTGAACCTTTTAAACCCTAGAACAGGGGTTCTCTACCTTTTTTTACACCATGGACTCTTACCATTAATCTTGGGTCCGTAAACCCCAGGTTGGGAATCCCCACCCCAAGAAGCAGTGGGTGCGAAGTCAGTAAGTATTTTCAAGATAGAGATGGAGAGAAATTTGGAAAATTAGGGCAAGTCAAAAGTTGTGAAGGATAGGCAGGAATATAGGGCAGAGGTCAATGATCAAGGCAGCACATCAGTAAATGGTAGAACATTCTTGGGAGGGTTGAAATTTTCAATTCCTAATATTTACTTCACCTGGATTACAAGGACCATAGTCATTTCATCTTTTCCAACATTACCATATTCTTCAGAAAAAACTTACTACTTTGTCATTTATAAGAACAATCTGGATAATAATGTGATTAACTGGATCAGCAAGTTTGCAGATGAAACTAAGATTGGGGGTGTAATGGACAGTGAGGAGGACTATCATGGCTTGTAGAGGGATCTGGATCAGCTGGAAAAAATGGCAGATGGAATTTAATGCAGACAAGTGGAGGACCAACCAGGGTAGGTCTTACAGTGAATGGTAGGGTGGTGAGAAGTGCTGTAGAACAAAGGGATCTGGGAATACAGGTACATAATCATTGAAATTGGTGTCACAGGTGGATAGGGTCGTAAAGAGAGCTTTTGGCACATTGGCCTTCATAAATCTAAGTATTGAGTACAGGAGATGGAATGTTATTTTGAAATTTTATAAGCCATTGGTGAAGCCTAATTTGGAGTATTGCATTCAGTTTTGGTCACCTACCTATAGGAAAGATGTAGATAAGGTTGAAAGAATACAGCGAAAGCTTACAAGAGTGTTGCCGGATCTGGAGGACCTGAGTTATAGGGAAAGATTGAGTAGGTTATGACTTCCGTCCTTAGAATATATGAGATTAAGAGGAGATTTGAGGGAGGTGTACAAAATTATGAAGGGTATAGACAGTGTTGAGTCTGTGCAACTACATATCAATGAAATAAAAGCACACATGGGAGATGGCTCATGTATTAACATTGCAGTGAGAGAGAGAGAGAGAGAGAGACTACAATGTGCATGTGTAGACAACAGATCATATGTAGTGCTAAGGGGAGTCATTGCTGTAAAAGAAATAGATTCATACATTACAGATAGGGTAAATACATCAGGTTTTTTTCCACTGAGGTTGAGTGGAGCTACAACCACAGGTCATGGGTTAAGGGTGAAAGGTGAAAAGTTTAAGGGAACATGAGGGGAAACTTCTTCACTCAAAGGGTGGTGAGAGTGTGGAATGAGCTGCCAGCACAAGTGGTGCATGTTAACTTGATTTAAATGTTTAAGAGAAGTTTGGATAGGTATGTGGATAGTAGGGCTATGTAGGGCCATGGTCCTGGTGCAGGTTGACGGGAATAGGCAGTTTAAATGGTTTCGCTATGGATCAGATGGGCCAAAGGGCCTGTTTCTGTGCTGTATTTTGCTATGAATCTATGACTAAGGGGCAGAACCTAATATCCTCTAATTTCCAGAAAAACACATGATATTTCTTTCAACACACATAAAAATTGCTGGTGAACACAGCAGGCCATGCAGCATCTATAGGAAGAGTCACAGTCAACGTTTCGGGCCAAGACCCTTCGTCAGGAAGTCCTCTTCCTATAGATGTACCTCTTCCTATAGATGCTGCATGGCCTGCTGTGTTCACCAGCAATTTTTATGTGTGTTGCTTGAAATTCTAGCATCTGCAGATTTCCTCGTGTTTGCGTGATATTTCTTTCCACTGTAGATATTCTGGGCTCACTTGGATCTGTGGTCCATTGAGACATGGTGGTTTTTGAACCTGTTAGTGATGCAGTGGTTGTTGTGGGATCTGTATTTTAAAACAAAAGTTGAATATTATATAAATGGGTACTTTGTATGAGTTACACGCTGGAATGTATTCAAGGTGTTTGTTTTAATCAGAGAATGGCTCAGCTCTGATGGCATATTCAAGTTTGCTGAATACACCTCTGTCATAGGCCAAATCAACAACATCTCCTCCATGATCTGCATCTTAGCCACCTGCTCTACTCGCTTTACACTTATGCCTGTGGGGCTAAGTACAGTTTCTATGTCATATTCAAGTTTGCTGATGACAACACTGTCGTTGGCCAACTCAGAGATGGTGATGAATCAGCATATAAGAGGGAGACTGAAAATCTGGCTGAGTGGTGCCACAACAACTCAATGTCAGCAAGGCCGAGGAGATGATTATTGACTTTAGGAGAAGGAAACCAGAGGTCATTGAAGGATCAGAGGTGGAGAGGGTCAGTACCTTTAAATGCTTTGGTGTTATTATTTCAGAGGACCTGTCCTGAGCCTGGCACTTACAAAGAAAGCACGGCACTGCCTCTACTTCCTCAGGAGTTTGTGGAGATTCAGTATAACATCTAAAACTTTGACAAACTTTTATGGATGTGTAGTGCAGAATATATTGACTGGCTACATCACAGCTTAGTACGAAAACACAGCCTGGTATGGAAACACAGGCTCTGAATGGAAAATCCTACGATAAGTAGTGGATATTACCCAGTGCATCCCTTCCAACCATTGAGCACATATACACGGAACTCTGTCGTTGGAAAGCAGCATCCATCACCAGGAACCCCCAGGAACATGCTCTCTTCTTGTTGCTGCTATCAGGAAGAAGCTACAGGACTACAACTATCAGGCTCTTCATAGGGGATAACTTCACTCGACTTCACTTGCCCCATCATTGAAATTTTCCCACAACCAATGGACTCATTTTCCATGATTCTTCATCTCATGTTCTTCATATTTATTGTTTATTTATTTATTATTATTACTTCTCCTTTTGGAGTTGCACAGTTTGTCATCTTCTACATTCTGGTTGAATGCCCAGGTTGGGCAGTCTTTTGTTTATTCTGTTATGGTTATTACCTCCTACCTGATGGCATGAATATCGATTTCACCTTCTGGTAAACACATTCCCCCTGCAATATTCTCCACTCTGATGTTTTACTTTTTCTCACCTGCCTATTACTCCACACTGGGTCCCATCCTTCCATTTTTCCTATGGCCCTCTCTCCTCCCCTATCCGATTCCTCCCTCTCCAGCACTTTACCTTTCCCACCCACCTGGCTTGTGTGTTGCTTTAGATTTCCAGCAGAAATCTATTTTCCTTAGAATGCAAGAGTCTACAGTTGTTGGAATCTGGAACCAAAAAAAAACACAAACTGCTGGAGGAGTTGCCAGTCAGCATTAGTGGGCTGAACAATGTATATTGGGGTTGAGGGGGAATTAGGGAGGAATTTTATGACATTTCTGATTGAGACCAATTGGCCTCTCAAAGTCTAATAGTAAGTAATCTGCTTAAGCCACACCAGAACTGGAGGAACTTGGCAGGTCAGGCAGCATTTATGGAAAAGAGTAAACATTCGACGTGTTGGGTTGAGACCCTTTTTCAGGACTGAACAGGAAGGGGGGTGACACAGTAAGGAGGTTGGAGGAGGGGAAGGAGCATAGCTAGAAGGTGATAGGTGAAGCCAGGTGGGTGGGAAAGGTAAAGGAGAGGCGATAGGCAGGTGAGAAGAGGTAAGAGGCCAAAGGGGGAATAGGAGAAAAGGGGAGGGAGAGGGAATTTTGTTTTAACTGGAAGGAGAAGTGGATACTCATGCCATCAGGTTGGAGGCTACCCAGATGGAATATAAGGTGTTGCTCCTCCCCCCCGAGGATGGCTTCATCTTGGCACATGTCGGAATGGGAATGGGAACTGGAATTAAACTATTTTGCAACCAGGAAGTTCCGCCTTTGGTGGATGAAGTAGAGGTGATCGACAAAGTGGCCCCCCAATGTACGACGGGTCTCACCAACATAAAGCAGGCTGCATCTGGAGTCCAGAACACATTAGACAACACCAGCAGCTTCACAGGTGAAGTGTTGCCTCGCCTGGAAGGACTGTTTGGGTTCCTGAACGGAGGTGAGGGAGGAGGTGAATGGGTAGGTGTAGCTGTTGGGGCACTTGCAGGGATTATTCTCTAAATTTATTGAGTATGGCCACAAGAAGATGAATCTCAGGGTATTTTATGGTGATGTATATGTACTTTGATAATAAATTTACTTTGAACTTTAAACATGGGAATGAATTACAAGTAGAGAAGTGTGGTCCATTTATATGTGGTAATAGTAACCTGGAGCCAGTCCTAGGCTAGAATCATAACAAGGATGTGGGACGGTTTGTACATGGACCATAACAGGAGGACTGTGTGATCACAATGCAAATGAGTGTGATAGGACTGGAGAGAGTTCAGGGGAAATTGATTCCAGAACTGCAAATTTATACGTATGAAGAGCGATTGATAAAGTTGCTGTAGTTTCCTGCAAAACAGCGAGGGGAGATTCAGTTCAGGTCCATAAGACTGAGAGATCTGCACAGCTTATTTAGTAAGGACCTACTTCTCTCGGCAGAGGGCAATAACTAAAGTAGCAGATAGATTAGTGGTGACTGCCGCAGGAAGTGATAGAAGTTTGGACGTCACTGTCTAGAGGTTTGTCGGAGGCATAAACTGGACGGTGTGGATTATGCATCTGGGAGGCTTCGGAGGAGTTGGACCGTGACAGAGGTATGCAGTCTAATAGTGAGTGATCGTCTTCATCACTTTTCTTGTGATCGCAAGATCCTTCTGGTTATTGTCAATGTGGAATGCTGCAAGTCTGATTTATTGGCGGACGGCAGGGGTGTAAGGTGGGGTAGCTGCGTGGTCTCAGTTGTAGCCAGAACTAGGCCTCAAGCTGCAGTGTTGCCTGTTTACAGCCACCAGGAGAGAGGTGTCAGAGCTGGTGCACTCCACCAGGGGCAGTGTGGTGCGGTATCCAGGCTGGAGTCAGTGCTGCCCTCCAGTGTTTACTCAGCAGAAGACTAGCTGTCTTGTGGCTGAACGCAGGGTGGTGGGGGTCCTTAATGATGGACACCGCCTTTTGAGGCACTGCTCCTTGAAGATGTCCCAGAAGCTGGGGGAGGCTGGTGCCCATGACGGAGGTGGCAGAGTTTACAACTTTCTGCAGCTTTTTAGAATTCTGAGCAGCGCCTACCCCCACCCCCCCCACCCCCAATATCAGACAGCGATACAACTAGTTAGAATTTTCTCCATGGTGCTTGTTTCCAATTGAATCTCATGGTGTCCTTTTTTTATTGAGAACTTATGTTCTTATTTTCATGTGGAAACATACTCCCTGCATCCATTTTCTCAAAAAAAAACTTCAGATTTTTAAAGACATCATTTACACCCTTCAACCTTTTCTTGAGAATTAACAGATCCAGTTTCTGAGCCTTTCCTAATACTGATGCTGTCACATTGAGTTCTTACCTGGAGCTGGGGATCGTTTGGTTGTGGTGGTCTGTGGGTTGGTCAGAGGTGGTTTGGTGGTTGTAGAGACTGTAACAGAAAATATTTAAAATGTCGTAAAAAAGTAAAATTTAAAATTAAGTATTAACAAAACAGGTACCAGAATCTATGTGAGACTGTTCAGAATACATGGGAGCGTGACACTGGTTGCATTAAGAGTTTTGAATGGTCAAGTTCAAAGTAAATTTTGTTATCAAAGTACAATTAGTTCACCATATACAACCCTGG
The DNA here is from genome assembly GCF_030028105.1 of Mobula birostris. Classification (NCBI taxonomy): domain Eukaryota; kingdom Metazoa; phylum Chordata; class Chondrichthyes; order Myliobatiformes; family Myliobatidae; genus Mobula; species Mobula birostris. The sequence continues at coordinate 84,766,249 of NC_092374.1, read as the reverse complement.
GATTAATTTTCCTGTGGGTATACCCAATAATTCTATGGAATAATAACTCTAACAGGATCAATGAAAGATCAAGTAGAGTGCAGAAGACAACAATTTGTGCAAATGCAAATATAAATAAATAGCAATAAATAATGAGAACATGAGATAAAGAGACCTTGAAGTGAGATTATTGGTTGTGAGAACATCTCAATGGATGGGCAAGTGAGTGCAGTTATCCCTTTTTGTTCAAGAGCCTGATGGTTGTGGGGTAGTAACTGATCCTGGACCTGGGGGTGTGAGTCTTGAGGCCTTTGTACCCTCTAACCAATGACAGCAGTGAGAAAAGAGAATGCCCTGGGTGCTGAGAATCTCTGATGATGGATGCTGCTTTTCTACAGCAACGTTTCGTGTAGATGTGCTCTGTGGTTGGGAGGACTTGACCCATGATGGACTGGGCTATATCCATTATCTTTTGTAGGATTTTCCATTCAAAGGCATTGGTGTTTCCATAATGAGTACATTTAGATTGGAAAATTACTAATTGAAATCTAGCTAATTGAATGCTTAACATTTTGTTAAACAGATAGTTGAGTATGAATCACAAGTTGAATGTTCCAGAGTATGTGGTAGAGGAATTATTTTATGAATACTGAAGTATATAGGATGAAGGTGGGGAAGTATGAAATTGAGGTATATAAATGGACGAAGTACATATACCTCCTCCCTCACCTCCGTTCAGGACCCCAAACAGCCCTTATGACGAGTCAACACTTCACCTGCAAATCTGTTTGGGGTGCCCATTGTGTCCAGTGCTCTCAATACAGCCTGGTGAGACCCGTTGTAAATTGGGGCGATCGCTTTGTCGAGCACCTCCGCTCCATCTGCCAGAAGTGGGACTTCCCAGTTAGCAAAAGTTTTAATTCCCTTTCCCATTCCCATTCTGAAGTATCAGTTCAAGGCTCCTTCTTGTGCCAAGATGAGGCCACCCTCTGGGTGGAGGAACAACACCTTGTGTTCAATCTGGATACCTCCTACCTGATTGCACAAATATCAATTTCACCTTCTGGTAAACACATTTCCCCTCCACTATTCTCCACTCTGATATTTTACTTCTTCTCACCTACCTATTACTCTACATTGGGACCCATCCTTCCCTTTTTCCTATGGTTCTCTCTCCTTCCCTATCCGATTCCTCCCTCTCCAGCACTTTACCTTTCCCACCCACCTGGCTTGTGTGTTGCTTTAGATTTCCAGCAGAAATCTATTTTCCTTGGAACACAAGAGTCTGCAGTTGTTGGAATCTGGAGCCAAAAAAAAAACACAAACTGCTGGAGGAGTTGCCAGTCGGAATTAGTGGGCTGAGTAACGTATATTGGGGTTGAGGGGGAATTAGGGAGGAATTTTATGACATTTTTGATTGAGACCAATTGGCCTCTCCAAGTCTAATAGTAAGTAATCGGTTTAAGCGACACAAAAGCTGGAGGAACTCGGCAGGTCAGGCAGCATTTATGGAAAAGAGTAAACATTCGACGTGTTGGGTTGAGACCCTTTTTCAGGACAGAGCAGGAAGGGGGGTGACACAGTAAGGAGGTTGGAGGAGGGGAAGGAGGGTAGCTAGAAGGTGATAGGTGAAGCCAGGTGGGTGGGAAAGGTAAAGGAGAGGCAATAGGCAGGTGAGAAGAGGTAAGAGGCCAAAGGGGGAATAGGAGAAGAGGGGAGGGAGAGGGAATTTTGTTTTAACTTGAAGGAGAAGTCGATATTCATGCCATCAGGTTGGAGGCTACCCAGATGGAATATAAGGTGTTGCTCCTCCCCCCCGATGGTGGCTTCATCTTGGCACGTGTCGGAATGGGAACTGGAATTAAACTATGTTGCAACCAGGAAGTTCCGCCTTTGGTAGATGAAGTAGAGGTGATCGACAAAGAGGTCCCCCAATGTACGACGAGTCTCAACAACATAGAGCAGGCTGCATCTGGATTCCGAAACACATTGGACGAAACCAGTAGCTTCACAGGTGAAGTGTTGCCTCACCTGGAAGGACTGTTTGTGTCCCTGAAAGGAGGTGAGGGAGGAGGTGAATGGGTAGGTGTAGCTGTTGGGGCACTTGCAGGGATTATTCTCTGAATTTATTGAGTATGGCCGCAAGAAAATGAATCTCAGGGTATTTTATGGTGACGTATATGTACTTTGATAATAAATTTACTTTGAACTTTAAACATGGGAATGAATTACAAGTAGAGAAGTGTGGTCCGTTTATATGCGGTAACAGTAACCTGGAGCCAGTCCTAGGCTAGAATCATAACAAGGATGTGGGACGGTTTGTACATGGACCATAACAGGAGGACTGTGTGATCACAATGCAAATGAGTGTGATAGGACTGGAGAGAGTTCAGGGGAAATTGATTCCAGAACTGCAAATTTATACGTATGAAGAGCGATTGATAAAGTTGCTGTAGTTTCCTGCAAAACAGCGAGGGGAGATTCAATTCAGGTCCATAAGACTGAGAGGTCTGCACAGCTTAGTTAGTAAGGACCTACTTCTCTCGGCAGAGGGCAATAACTAAAGTAGCAGATAGATTAGTGGTGACTGCCGCAGGAAGTGATAGAAGTTTGGACGTCACTGTCTAGAGGTTTGTCGGAGGCATAAACTGGACAGTGTGGATTATGCATCTGGGAGGCTTCGGAGGAGTTGGACCGTGACAGAGGTATGCAGTCTAATAGTGAGTGATCGTCTTCATCACTTTTCTTGTGATCGCAAGATCCTTCTGGTTACTGTCAATGTGGAATGCTGCAAGTCTGATTTATTAGCGGACAGCAGGGGCGTAAGGTGGGGTAGCTGCGTGGTCTCAGTTGTAGCCAGAACTAGGCCTCAAGCTGCAGTGTTGCCTGTTTACAGCCACCAGGAGAGAGGTGTCAGAGCTGGTGCACTCCACCAGGGGCAGTGTGGTGCGGTATCCAGGCTGGAGTCAGTGCTGCCCTCCAGTGTTTACTCAGCAGAAGACTAGCTGTCTTGTGGCTGAATGCAGGGTGGTGGGGGTCCTTAATGATGGACACCGCCTTTTGAGGCACTGCTCCTTGAAGATGTCCCAGAAGCTGGGGGAGGCTGGTGCCCATGACGGAGGTGGCAGAGTTTACAACTTTCTGCAGCTTTTTAGAATTCTGAGCAGCACCTACCCCCACCCCCCCCACCCCCCCCACCCCCAATATCAGACAGCGATACAACTAGTTAGAAGTTTCTCCATGGTGCTTGTTTCCAATTGAATCTTATGGTGTCCTTTTTTTATTGAGAACTTATGTTGTTATTTTCATGTGGAAACATACTCCCTGCATCCGTTTTCTCAAAAAAATCCTACAGACATCATTTACACCCTTCAATCTTTTCTTGAGAATTAACAGATCCAGTTTCTGAGCCTTTCCTAATACTGATGCTGTCACATTGAGTTCTTACCTGGAGCTGGGGATCGTTTGGTTGTGGTGGTCTGTGGGTTGGTCAGAGGTGGTTTGGTGGTTGTAGAGACTGTAACAGAAAATATTTAAAATGTTGTAAAAAAGTAATATTTAAAATTAAGTATTAACAAAGTGGGTACCAGAATCTATGTGAGACTGTTCAGAATACATGGGAGCATGAGACTGGTTGTCATTAAGAGTTTTGAATGGTCAAGTTCAAAGTAAATTTTGTCATCAAAGTACGATTAGTTCACCATATACAACCCTGGGATTAATTTTCCTGTGGGTATACCCAATATTTCTATGGAATACTAACTATAACAGGATCAATGAAAGATCAACCCCGACTGCAGAAGACAACAAACTGTGCAAATGCAAATATAAATAAATAGCAATAAATAATGAGAACTTGAAATAAAGAGATCTTGAAGTGAGATTATTGGTTGTGAGAGCATCTCAATGGATGGGCAAGTGAGTGCAGTTATCCCTTTTTGTTCAAGAGCCTGATGGTTGTGGGGTAGTAACTGATCCTGGACCTGGGGGTGTGAGTCTTGAGGCCTTTGTACCCTCTAACCAATGACAGCAGTGAGAAAAGAGAATGCCCTGGGTGCTGAGAATCTCTGATGATGGATGCTGCTTTTCTACGGCAACGTTTCGTGTAGATGTGCTCTGTGGTTGGGAGGACTTGACCCATGATGGACTGGGCTATATCCATTATCTTTTGTAGGATTTTCCATTCAAAGGCATTGGTGTTTCCATAATAAGTACATCTAGATTGGAAAATTACTAATTGAAATCTAGCTAATTGAATGCTTAACATTTCGTTAAACAGATAGTTGAGTATGAATCACAAGTTGAATGTTCCAGAGTCTGTGGTAGAGGAATTATTTTATGAATACTGAAGTATATAGGTGGGAAAGTATGAAACTGAGGTATATAAATGGACGAAGTACATATACCTCCTCCCTCACCTCCGTTCAGGACCCCAAACAGCCCTTATGACGAGTCAACACTTCACCTGCAAATCTGTTTGGGGTGCCCATTGTGTCCAGTGCTCTCAATACAGTCTGGTGAGACCCGTCGTAAATTGGGGGATTGCTTCGTCGAGCACCTCCGCTCCATCCGCCAAAAGTGGGACTTCCCGGTGGGCAAAAGTTTTAATTCCCTTTCCCATTCCCATTCTGAAGTATCAGTTCAAGGCTCCCTCTTGTGCCAAGATGAGGCCACCCTCTGGGTGGAGGAACAACACCTTGTGTTCAATCTGGATACCTCCTACCTGATTGCACAAATATCGATTTCACCTTCTGGTAAACACATTCCCCCTGCAATATTCTCCACTCTGATGTTTTACTTCTTCTCACCTGCCTATTACTCTACATTGGGATCCATCCTTCCCTTTTTCCTATGGTTCTCTCTCCTTCCCTATCCGATTCCTCCCTCTCCAGCACTTTACCTTTCCCACCCACCTGACTTGTATGTTGCTTTAGATTTCCAGCGGAAATCTATTTTCCTTGGAACACAAGAGTCTGCAGTTGTTGGAATCTGGAGCCAAAAAAAAAACACAAACTGCTGGAGGAGTTGCCAGTCGGAATTAGTGGGCTGAGTAACGTATATTGGGATTGAGGGGGAATTAGGGAGGAATTTTATGACATTTTTGATTGAGACCAATTGGCCTCTCAAAGTCTAATAATAAGTAATCGGTTTAAGCTACACAAAAGCTGGAGGAACTCGGCAGGTCAGGCAGCATTTATGGAAAAGAGTAAAGATTCGATGTGTTGGGTTGAGACCCTTTTTCAGGACTGAGCAGGAAGGGGGGTGACACAGTAAGGAGGTTGGAGGAGGGGAAGGAGGATAGCTAGAAGGTGATAGGTGAAGCCAGGTGGGTGGGAAAGGTAAAGGAGAGGCGATAGGCAGGTGAGAGGAGGTAAGAGGCCAAAGGGGGAATAGGAGAAGAGGGGAGGGAGAGGGAATTTTGTTTTAACTTGAAGGAGAAGTCGATATTCATGCCATCAGGTTGGAGGCTACCCAGATGGAATATAAGGTGTTGCTCCTCCCCCCTGAGGGTGGCTTCATCTTGACACATGTCAGAATGGGAATGGGAACTGGAATTAAACTATGTTGCAACCAGGAAGTTCCACCTTTGGTGGATGAAGTAGGGGTGATCGACAAAGTGGTCCCCCAATTTACGACGGGTCTCATCAACATAGAGTAGGCTGCATCTGGATTCCGGAACGCATTAGACGACACCAGCAGCTTCACAGGTTGCCTCACCTGGAAGGACTGTTTGTGTCCCTGAATGGAGGTAAGGGAGGAGGTGAGTGAGTAGGTGTAGCTGTTGGGGCACTTGCAGGGATAAGTGCTGAGAAGGAAATTAGTGGGGAAGAGACGAGTGGACAAGGGAATCACCGAGGGAGTGATCCCTGTGGAATCCAGAGAGGGGGTGTAGGTAAGGATGTGTTTAGTGGTAGGATTTAGTGAACATGTTATTAATGAATAAGCACCTTTTGATTGCATTCTTAACAATATCTTCCAAAGGTTTGACCGAATATACTTCAAAGAATTTAATTGACCCATTATATACAGTATGGTGTTTTTCTTGTGGGCAATATTCTAAGTGCTGGATGATGTTGAGTGTTGTAGCTGTACTAGAATGCATACAGTGCTCTGGTATATATTGTGTGATACCTCCTGCATTTAATAGAGGTTCTGCATTAACATTTTATTAAATATTGGGGAATCAATCTAACCTTGTTGGCATCTTGCAATACACACACTGTCCACTGCGATGTCAGACTTTGGAGTCTCCCCACGGACTGCTTCAATAACAAACTGCAAGGGAATGCATGGTTCAGTGAGTTCCTTTATACTGTACTGGTTTTGTTGAATTAATTCACAGTGTTAATTATTCCCCATTAGAATAGGGAAAAACAGCATCCTCGTCAATTGGCTTTATTAGACATCCCACCGTGCAAAAACTCATTTCAGGGAGGTAGCACCATCAATTTGCGGGAGACTCCCGGAACTTCCAGAAAGAGGTGGGATGTCTGCAATAGAGTAGCTCCTTAGCAGCTAGCCAGCTAGTTTAAATAACTTTAGCTATGCTAATGAACGAATGACACCTGTTAAACTCACCTCAACATGTCTTTTAGTCTTAACCCACCATGGGCAATAGAAAAGTCACTGTTGCAAACAGTGCAGTGAGCAACACTGTCATTATTTTTGATTCCTATTAGGCAGGGGTACACTTTAGTGTAGTCTGGGGTGAAGTATGTTTTATATTTTCTTTTTTTGGAACACTCTGCCATGGCGCGTGTGCTCTTCCTCGTGCACTCTCACACTCTCTCTCTGTCTCTCTCTCTCTCTCTCTCTCTCTCTCTCGCTCTCTCTCTCACTCTGTCTTTCACTCTTGCTCTCTTCTCTCTGCCTCTTGCTCGGTCTCAAAAAATTGAATTTCCGGGATATTGTACATAATTTGCAGGCGTCAGCAAGCCACTATCAATATGCAGGAGACTCCCGGAACTTCCGGGAGAGGTGGGATGTCTGCTTTATAAACTTTTATCATGCATCTTCCTGTGAGGGCATGGGTTTCCTCCCACAGTCCAAAGCGACACCGGATGGTAGGTTATTGGTCATCCTAAATTGTCCCACGATTAGGCTGGGATAAAACCGGAGGTTGCAAGGTGTTGCGGTTTGAAGGGCCAGAAGGGCCTGCTTCGTGCTATATCTCAATAAAATTTTAAAAACCTTCAATTCTACTTTCTCCCAAATTTCTCAGTCCCATCTACTTATAATATCCCTCAGTCCCACCTTCTCCAGATGCCCCTCATTCTCCTTGCCAGAATCTCACATGTCTCTCAGAGTCTTAGACATATACAGTATAATGTTTTATCAGTGACTACGTGTTTTTTTGCTTGCTATTTTGAATGTACTGGTTATGTTTTTCACCGTGGCCCCAGACAAACACTGGTTTGCTCGGCTGTGTCCATGTATGGTTGAATGGTAATTAAACTTGATTTGATTTTGATTGGATTTGATTCCATATCTTTCAATTCCACTGACTGTATATATCTGAATTTCTCAACCTTCTCCTTCCCATTTTCCCCTCCATATTCTCCCAGCTCTGCTTTCTACAAATGGATAATCTTTTCCCTGCATCTCTTGATCCCACCACGAAGCTAGAGGCCTTTTAACATTCTTCAGCCTTTATTTTGTTCTTTGTTTTCTCAATGCCAAACCTGAGGCCCATTGGTGAAGTGAACATTTTAAGATCTGCTCAGGTTCTTGGGGCACAAACACTAAGGAACCACATCTTTTTCTAAGGAAGTTATTCCTTTATCTTCTCCGCGTTAATGCAGCTGGTTCGTTGAGGTTGTCATAGCCGGGGGTGGTCATGGGAACAAGCTCACTCTACCTATTAAATGCTCCCAGTGGCATGTGCCCCAGAGAGCCTCTGACAACCAAGCCCAGCTGTTGGCCTTCACCTGTGGTTTAGCTAGTGAGCCTGACGGAACTGTTTCAACTGACAGGAGAAGGGGCAAAGGCAGGTTTGCTGGTGCCTTAAAACCTATTGCTTCAGGTAGAAGGGACTCGTAGGCCATGGTTAACAGCTCACCTAGGAGAAGGAAAGCTCTGATCTCAAACCTCTGCTGCTTTGTGCCTATACCTACTCATGGCAAAGGCTTAGGGAGTAAACCCACAGGGAAGAAATCTGGAGCTGGAGTCCCTAACCCAGTCCTACATTGACTTCAACGATGACTGGCAACTCCTGTGATGCTGCTGGTGCCAAACTGTATTGGTCTCTGCTGTTCCTTTGGGTTCATCAGATGCATGGAGAGGGGGGATCTTGCTACATGGGCAACAGCTTGCTCTCCATGTTGTACTGACCTGGCTTGTGTACCTGGAGAGCTAGGATGCAACATCCGTGACCGACAGAAGCATACTGTGGAATGTGAAGCATGCGTGGAGTGTGGACCCACCTGAACTTGAGCTTTCCCTCTGTAAGTGGCTTTAGCCAGTTTCCAGCCTTGGTCTTGGTTTCCAATGAGGGAGAAGAGTGGACGGCCCAATTTATCTCCTGTTGATCAAAACACAGAATAAGTTGAAGAAGCTTTATAAAACTCTAGTTAGGCCACATCTGGAGTATTGTATACAGTCTGGTCAACCCACTATCGGAAGGATGTTGAGGCTTTGGAGAGAGTGAAGAAGAGGTTTATCAGGATGCTGCCTGGTTTACAAGATTATGAGAGGCATAGGTAGGGTGGACAGGGAGTTTATCTGTTTCCCAGGGTAGAGATGTCTCATAACAGAGGGCATGCATTGAAGGTGAGAGGGGATAGGTTCAACAGGGATGTGAGGGGTAAATTTTTTACTCAGAATGTGGTAGATGCCTGGAAGGCGCTGCCTGGTATGGTGGTAGAAACAAATACATAAGGGCTTTTAAAAGGTTTAGGTAGACACATGGATGTGAGGAAGATGGAGGGATATGGACATGGTGTATGTAGGAGGGATTAGTGTTTGAGTGTTTTTGATTTGCTTTTTGGCTGGGTTGGCACAACATTGTGGACCGAATGGCCAGTTCCTGTGCTGTATTCTTCTATGTTCTCCATTCTCTAAAATAGATGAATATGAGGCTGGTGTGATGAGCATCCACGCTGGACAGATTAAGAAACTGGGAGACTTCTATAGGCCCAAAGAGGGATTTTGTTCTGGACAGAGGGGCCTTTGATTGAAAGTTGCTGAGACTCTGGTTGTTCATAACCCATGTCAATGAGCGGAAGAGGAGACACAGTGTGCTATATCCAAGCTTGCTGATGATACAAAGCTGGGAGGCGGTGAGGGTTGTGAGGAGGGGGATCAAAGTTCAAAATTAAAAGTACATAATATGTCACCATATACAACCCTGAGATTCATGTTCTTGTGGGCATAATCAGCAAATCCATAGAATAGTAACCATAACAGAATCAATGAAAGACCACCCAACTAGGGTGTTCAACCAAAGTACAGAAGACAACAAACTGTGCAAATACAAAAAGAAGAAATAATAATAATAAATAAGCAATAAATTTTGAGAACATGAAATGAAGTCCTTGAAAGTGATTCTGTTGGTAGTGGGAACATTTCAGTATAGGGTAAGTGAACTTGAGTGAAGTTGTCCCCTTGGGTTCAAGAGCCTGGTGGTTGAGGGGTAATAACTGTTCCTGAACCTGGTGGTGTGAGATGTGAGGCTCCTGTACCACCTTCCTTCTTCTGGTTATAGACCAGTTCAATAAGTATATGAGTACATTGTTGTTGATATATAGAGTGGAACAGAATCAGAGAAACATCGGAATTGGACAGCCTGACAGGGGTTGATTTTGATGAACAGTCCCACCGTGATGGTACTTTCCAGCTGCTAGACCATAGTGCGGGTTAACGGAATCAGGAGCACTGGAGAGAGTGGAGTATTTGTGGGCCACAAGTCATGTGGTGCAACTTGTAAAATGGTGCCCAATAGAGAGGCAACAGATCGACAAAGGACTGAATGAACTCAAAGTAAATTTATTATCAAAGTACACATGTCACCACATACAACCCTGAGATTCATTTTCCTGTGGGCATACTCAGCAAATCTATAGAATAGTAACTATAACAGGATCAATGAAAGATCAACCAGAGTGCAGAAGACAGCAAACTGTGCAAATGCCAATATAAATAAATAGCAATCAATAATGAGAACATGAGATAATGAGATAAGGAGTCCTTAAAGTGAGATCATTGGTTGTGGGAACATCTCAGTGGATGGGAAAGTGAGTGTAGTTATATCCTTTTGTTCAAGAGCTTGATGATTCTGGGTAACTGTTCTTGGTGTGAGTCCTGAGGCTCTTGTACTTTCTACCTGGTGGCAGCAGCAAGAAAAGAGCATGACCTGTGTGGTGGAGGTCCCTGATGATGGATGTTGCCTTCCTGCGATAATGCTTCATGGAGATGTACTCAATAGTGGGGAGGGCTTTACCTGTGATGTACTGGGCCAAATCCACTAACTTTTGTAGGATTTTCTGTTCAAAGGCATTAGTGTCTCTTTCCTTGCTGTCTAATTCAGTACAACCCTGCTCCGACCTCTCAAACCTGTTGAGTACTTGCCTTGCTTCACTGCATAAACATTTAGCTCCATTTTAGTTGCTGTTCCATACATGAAATAGTGGAACCTCAATGTCAGGCAATCATTGCAATGAACCATTGGGCTTCTCAAGTGCGATCGGTCACCAGGATTGGTGAAAGTTGAATCCATCAACATGTAGTAACCAACTGTAGTAAAGAACGAAATGAAAGGTGTCAAATCTGGAAGTATGTAACCACTTAGCAACCACACAAAGAAGATCTGTGTTACAAAAGAAAGAATTTAAGGCTGTTCAGCCCCTCTAGTCTGTTTTGCCATTCAATAGAATGTAATCCATTATCTCAGCACCATTTCTCTACATTAATCTTGTAACTCTTGATTCCTTTAGTGTCCAAAAACATGGAAACCTGGAGGGTATTGTAGTGCTTTACAGTAAAGACAACCCAGGTTGAATTCTCACCGCTGCCTGTAAGGAGTTTGTACGTTCGATAGGCATGTGATGGAAGATGGAGGGATATGGACATGGTGTATGGAGGAGTGTTTGGGTTTTTTTGATTTGCTTCTTAGCTGGTTCAGCACACCACTGTGGGTTGAATGGCCTGTTCCTGTGCTGTACTCTTCTATGTCCCTGTCGTGCTGTGGGTTTCCTCCGGGTGCTCTGGTTTGCTCCCACTGTCCAAAGATGTACCAGTTAGTGGATTAATCGGTCATTGTAAATTGTCCTGTGGTTAGGCTAGGGTTAAATTGGGGGATTGCTGGGTGGTGAGGCTCAAAGAGCCAGAAAAGCCTATTCCACACTCAATCTCAATGAGTGGGTTAGGTTAGCAGGTAACCTTTTCTCATTCAAATAATTTCTCATTCACAGCCAAAATAGGTTGATTAATAAATTTAAGAAAACGTTTTCAGACATAGCTGATTAAAGGGTCATTGTTATGAAAAATAATTGGCATACAAAATGGAAGCACTTGCCTTGGAGGCATTTTAATTTTGCAAATAGCAATCATGTGACACAAACTTAAAAATGTTCTAGAAACAACAGTGTTTAGGCAGTATCATTGGAAAGCGAAACAGTTAACGATTCAAGTCGAAGATCCTTCATCAGGTCCAATGAGTGTTTCCTACACCTACAGTTTTAATCATGTGATGTGTCGATTCACGTTTTCATTTTGAATTCCATTTTTATCTAACTCCCTAAAGTAATTGTTCGTTTAAAATTGCATAGACATTAACATTGTGATTTGAATTATGGGTTCCTTACGTCCAGGTTTGGAGTAGTCGTCATCTGGTCCAGAGTTCTCTGTATCTGTCTGTCCAGTCCATTGATCGAAGGGCACCAGGGGTGGATTCTGTTCATTGGTCCAACCACAAAGATTATCATACTCATCAAAGTTGCAGCTGGTAATACAATCTGTTTTGGGGCAAAGAAAGGTAAATTTATCCTCATCCTTCAAGTTAATGCTACAGGGAGAATAGTTATCACTAACATTGCATTACAGAACTTATTCTCTCATCATCGTCATTATGAGCTGTGTCGTATGACACAAGCGATGATGGTATCATGACCTTGATTGTTCTCGGCAAATTTTTCTGCAGGAAGTGGCTTGCCATTGCTTTCTTCTGGGCAGTGTCTTTACAAAATGGGTGGCCTCCACCCCTACCCTCAGCTGTTGTCAATACTCGTCTGTTCTCATTCTTCTGAATTCCAGTGAGTACAGGCCCGAAGCCATCAAACACTCTTCATATGACAACCTTTTCAATCCCAGAATCATTTTCGTGAACCTCTTTTGGGTCCTTTCCAAAATCAGCGCATCCTTTCTTAGATAAGGGGCCCAGAACTTCTCACAGTATTCTAAGTGAGGCCTCACCAGTGCTTTCTAAAGTCTCAACATTACATTTTTGATTATTTATGTGTACCCAATAAAGCAGATGAGGTCTTGGTATGACAATTTATCCAAAAGCAATTGCAAAGTTACACCAATGTACCATTTGTTATAAATCCCAGTAAGGGTCAGTGTTGTGACCACACATTGAACATAAGAACTTAAGAACTAGGAACAGGAGTAGGCCATCTGGCCCGTCGAACCTGCTCCGCGATTCAATAACTGACCATGGACTCATCTCCACCTACCTGCCTTTTCCCCATAGCCCTTAATTCCTCTACTTTGCAAAAATCTATCCAACCTGGTCTTAAATATATTTACTGAGGTATCCTTCACTGCTTCATTGGGCAGAGAATTCCACAGATTCACCACTCTCTGGGAGAAGCAGGTCCTCCTCATCTCCGTCTTAAATCTACTTCCTCAAATCTTGAGGCTATGTCCCCTAGTTCTAGTCTCACCTACCAGTGGAAACAACTTTACTGCCTCCATCTTAACTACCTCTTTCATAATTTTGTATGTTTCTATAAGATCTCCTCTCCTTCTGAATTCCAGCAAGTAAAGCCCCAGGTGATCCCTCATAGTCTAACCTCCTCATCTCTGGAATCAATCTGGTGAACCTCCTCTGCACCACCTCCAAAGCCAGTATATCTTTCCTTCTCTTTAGGCACTGTGCAGACAGAATAATATCAGAGTCAACACAGAGGCATCAGGAAGATCGAAAGAGCTAGCTCGTAACCCTGAAACTAGGATAAGGATGTTTAAAATGTCTTAAAATATTCTTACTTTGAAAATAGATGATTAAAGGTAAAGTGGTTGAAGTTCCTGAAATAAAGTAGGTGGGGGTGATAATTTGAGTAAAATCCAATCTGTAAACTCCTGAAAGAAAGTTGGATCAGCTGCTAATTCAATTGGAAATAGGCTCTGGGAATGAGAAAGTAGCAAGATTAGACCTTGGATCCAAGAGGGAGTTGGATGAGGATGATTGCTTTGTTCGAGGAGGGTAAAAGAAAGTTAAGGTATTTCTGGAAGGTAACTTAACCGAGCAGGATCCAGTCCTGATCTTGATATTATCCACAGCTGAGTCACTTGATGCAGTGGAGCCTCGAACAGATTCAAAGATAACCTACCGTATTGGAGGAATGATGTAAAACACAACTGGTACAAGTCCACAGAATAATACAGTAAGTTTTGGATAGAATTACTGTCCAAGGACAATAATAAAATAATGTCAGGATGCTGTGATTGACTACAACTCAGCATTTAACACCATCATTCCAACAGTTCTGATCAAAAAGCTCAAGAATCTGGGTCTCCGTAACTCCCTCTGAAACTGGATCCTTGACTTCCTCACTGGAAGACCACAGTCTGTGCAGGGACGTGCAGAGACCCAGGTTCTGGAGCTTTTTGATCAGAGCTGTGGGCTAACATCTCCACCTTGCTGATAATCAACAGTGGCACATCTCAAGGAAGTGTGCTTAGCCCACTTCTCTACTCTCTCTACACCCATGACTTTGTGGTTAGATAGGTCCAGCTCAAATGTCATCTATAAATTTGCTGATAATACAACCATTGTCAGAGTATCAGATGGTGATGAGAGGGTGTACAGGAGTGAGATATATCAGCTATTGGGTGGTATAGCAACAACCTTGCACTCAACTTCAGGAAGACCAAAGAATTGATTGTGGACTTCAGAAAAGGTAAGATGAGGAAACACACGCCAGTCCTCATCGAGGGAATAGAAGTGGTGAGAGTGAGTAATTTCTAGTTCCTGGGTGTCAATATCTCTGAGGATCTAACCTGGACCCAACATATCGATGCAGCTACAAAAAAAGCACAACAGTGTCTGTATTTCATTAGGAGTTGAGAAGATCTGGTATGTCTTCAAAAACACTCAAAAATTTCTATAGATATACCATGGAGAGCTTTCTAACTGGCTGCATCACAGTCTGCTATGGGGGAGGGGGTCTACTGTACAGGATCGAAGTAAGCTGCAGAGAGTTGTAAGCTCAGTCAGCTCTATCATGAGCACTGGCCTCCGAGACATTTTGAAGGAGTGATGTCTCAAAAAGGCAGTGTCCATCATTAAGGACACCCATCACCAAGGGCACGCCCTCTTCTCTTTGCTACCATCAGGGAGGAGGTACAGAAGCCTGAGGACACACACTCAATGGTTCAGGAACAGCTTCTTTCTCTCTGCCTTCCAATTTCTAAATGGATATTGAACCCATGAACACTACTCCACTACTTTTTAAAATTTCTATTATTGCGCTACTTATTTAATTTAACTATTATATATATATATTTTTTTCCTCTATAATTCACAGTTTGTTTTCTGTTATTTTGCAAAGCATTATACTGCTGCCACAAAGTCGACAAATTTCACAACATATGCCGGTGATATAAACCCAATTCTGATTGGATATTTATTTGTTTTGTGCCGTGTCGTATGACGTGGGCGATCATGGCTGATTTATTATTCCTCTCAACCACATTCTCCTGCCTTCTCCTTGTAATTTTTATTAATTTTAGAACCCTTTCTAATCTGCCTGCATGGGTCATAAACAAAAGCTTTCACAGTATCCTTGTACATCATCATCATTACTATGTAACGTGGGCGATTATGGTCTTTCCATGACCAAGATTGTTCTTGGCAAGTTTTTCGACAGAGGTGGTTTTCCAATACCTTCTTCTGGGCAGTGTCTTTACAAGACAGGTGACCCCAGCTGGGGTCACCTGTCTTGTAAAGACACTGCCCAGAAGAAGGTATTGGAAAACCACCTCTGTCGAAAAACTTGCCAAGAACAATCTTGGTCAATACTCTTCAGAGATTGTCTGTCTGGCGTCAGTGGTCACATAACCAGGACTTGTGATATGTACCAACTGCTCATACGACCATCCACCGTCTGCTCCCGTGGCTTCACATGACCCTAATTTGGTGAAGGGTGGGTGGGTGGGTGCAAAGGCTAAGCCTTCCCCAAGGCTTGTGGAGGGAAGGAGCTCCTGACACGTCATTTAATGGAGACATATCGCCAACCAGCTGCCCAAAAGGAATAGGATATTATTTCAAGTCAAGTATTAGTTTAAAGTTGTTGGAATAGCTGTTGGATTTCCCAATAAAATTCTCTTTTGTATTTACTTATTGGAACCTCACTCAGTATCCAGCCCAGTGTATTATTCAAAGGTACCTCATTTATTGGTACACTACTCATATCGCTTCCAAGAGGACCACAACATTGACGTAGGGTTTGGAGGCTTGAGTGCCTCAACGACCTGGAGAGCAATGTTGACTGGAGTTAGGGCCTTGTGTTTTGGCTCTTGGTAGGGTCACTCATGCTGAATGGGTCAAAGGGTAGAGGCCGGACTAAGAGTGGTCCACCTGTCCTCCAGGTTTGGTGGTACAGCTCAGGGCGAACAACCCTGACTGGTAAAACTAAACTGTTAAGGAAACAACGATGAAGAATCTTTCTATATCTGTGTGCAACAGTATGGACAGGCAGAGGTGGAGGACCTTCATTGCTGCCCTAAATGCCCGTGGTATAAAGGGGAGAAGAAAAACCTCATATCAACAACTGTAGTATCTGAATAGAATTCAATATGGGAGCTTGTACTGGGGAATAATCCACTCTAAGAACCCTTACCTTGATATTTGTTGGGGTCTTGAATGAGTGGTCAATCGTTCCATGTAGCCAGGATGGACTCTGAAAGCCAGTTTTACTCCATATCATCTCCTTTTCAGTGGAAGAATCCTTCAGATATACCTTCAGAGCATTATCAGAATCTGCCCCATACATGTAGTACTGGAATTCCACACACACTTCCCCAGACACTGCCAGTGTCGGACTGTCCAGCCTCACAAACTGACCTTTACTGAAGTCATCAGCTTCTTGATAGATGTAATAACCGTCTGCAATGGAATCAGAATCAGAATCAAATTTAATATCACGACATATGTTGTGAAATTTGTAGACTTTGTGGCAGCAGTACAATGCAATACATAATAATAGAAAAAAGTCATGAATTATATATATAGTGTAATTCATGGTTTTTCATTAAATAGCATTAAATGGTTATATTAAGTGGCTCCTAAGGTTGTCATCGCCAGGAGTGGTAGTGGGGATAAGCTCCCACTACCTATAAAGTGCTCCAAATGGCGTGCGACTCTAACAACCTCTGACAACCTAGTCCAACTCCTGACCTTCACGTGTGGCTTAGCTACTAGGCCCAGCGGAACTGTTTCTACTGTCGGGAGAAGGGGCAAAGGTGGACCACCGGCGCCTCAAAACCAGTTGTTTCAGGCAGGTTGGGCACATCAGCCTTGGACGGCAGCCCACCTAGGAGAAGGAAAACTCTGATTTTAAACCTCCGCTGCCTTGCAGCCATACCCGCCCATGGGAAAGGCCTTGGGAGTAAACTCCGAGGAAGAAATCCAGAGCCGGGGTCCCTGAGGCAGTTTGATCTTGCTTACAACTTCACTCTGGCAACCTCTGCAATGACACTGGTGCCAAGCTGTTTTGGCACTTGCCCTTACCTTGGACTACATCACATCAGTGACATGCATGGGCAACAGCCAGTTCTTCAAATCTTCCCACCCAGGCTTGCGCCCTGGAGAGGACACAGTCCACCAGAGGCACAAACCCATGATCTCCTGGGATCGACGGCTGCCTACTATATTAAGTAGTTAAATTAAATAATTAGTGCAAAAATGGGAATTTAAAAAGTATGGGTTCAATGTTCATTCAGAAATCAGATGGCAGAGGGGAAGAAACTGTTCATGAATCGCTGACTGTGTGCCTTCAGACTTCTTTACCTCCTTCCTGTTGGTAGCAATGAAATGCGGATGATGGGGTTCTTAATGATGGATGTTGCCTTTCTGAGGCATCGTTCTTCAAAAATGTCCTGGACACTACAGAGGTTAGTGCTCATGATGGAGCTGACTGAGTTTACCACTCTCTGCAGCTTACTTTGATCCCTGCTTTGACCATTCTCTTCGATAGGAGAGATACACCTATACCATTGAAATTTACATCTTCAGCTTCTCGTGGTTGTGATTCTGAAATAATATTCATTATTTCTTCTTTTGGAGGTACATTGAATAGAATGAGAAGATGGTTTAAAGTCTTCTCCTGCCCAATGATAGGTCAGAATGTCAATTGCCCACTATTGTTCAGATCAGAGTTGCCTCACATGATGCTATCTTGGCAGTGAAAGCATTGGTTCAATTGGTAAATAGGAATTTCCAACCAAAGTTCAAAGTAAATTTTATTATCAAAGTACATATGTCACCACATACATCCCTGGGATTCATTTTCCTGTGGGCATGCTTAGCAAATCTATAGAAGAGTAACTGGAACAGGATCAATGAAAGATCAACCAGAGTGCAGAAGACAACAAACTTTGCAAATGTAAATATAAATAAATAGCAATAAATAACGAGAACATGAGATAATGAAATAAAGAGTCCTTAAAGTGAGATAATTGGTTGTAGGAAGATCTCAATGGATGGGAAAGTGAGTGTAGTCATACCCTTTTATTTAAAAGCTTAATGGCTAAGAGATAGTAACTGTTCTTGAACCTGGTGGTGTGAGTCCTAAGACTCTTGATGGCAGCAGCAAGAAGAGAGCCTGACCTGGGTGGTGGAGTTCTCTGATAATAGATGCTGTTTTCCTACAACAGCATTCTGTTGCACTTATAGTTTCTGTTGTAGATGTGATCAATGGTTGGGAGGGCTTTACCCATGATGTACTGGGCTGAATCTACTTCCTTTTGTGGATTTTCCATTCAAAGGCATTGGTGTTTCCATACCAGCCAGTCCATATACTCTTCACTATACATCTATAGAAGTTTGTCAAAGTTCTTGATGTCATGCCAAATCTCTGCAGAATCAAAAATGCTTCCTTTGTGATATATTACCACAAAAGTATATAGGTCGACTATTAATGGAATAAATATTTTAATAGCACCTCACCCAATGTTACGCCATTCAGTGAACAACATCAACATCATAACTTGGCTTATTGTTTGTTAATATGTCATTAGTAATGTTCCATGCAGAGATACTATAATATCTTAATCAACAGGCACAAAATTGTTGGATCTCCTGTTAGGGAATGAGATAGATCAGGTGACAGAGGTTTGTGTTGGGGAGCACTTCGGGTCCAATGATCATAATACTATTAGTTTCAGTATGATTATGGAGAAGGATAGATCTGGACCCAGGGTTGAGATTTTTGATTGGAGAAAGGCTAACTTTGAGGAGATGCAAAAGGATTTAGAAGGAGTGGATTGGGACAATTTGTTTTATGGGAAGAAGGTAATTGAGAAATGGAGGTCATTTAAAGGTGAAATTTTGAGGGTAGAGGATCTTTATGTTCCTGTTAGGTTGAAAGGAAAGGTTAAAAGTCTGAGAGAGCCATGGTTTTCAAGGGATATTGGAAACTTGGTTTGAAAAAAGAGAGTTATCTACATTAAATATAGGCAGCATGGAGTAAGTGAGGTGTTCGAGGAATATAAAGAATGTAAAAAGATTCTTAAGAAAGAAATTAGAAAAGCTACAAGAAGATATGAGGTCACTTTGGCAAGTAAGGTGAAAATAAATACCAAGGGTTTCTACTGTTATATTAATAGCAAAAGGATAGTGAGGGATAAAATTGGTCCCTTAGAGAATCAGAGTGGACAGCTATGTGTGGAGCCAAAAGAGATGGAGGAGATTCTGAACAATTTCTTTTCTTCCGTATTCACTAAGGAGAAGGATATTGAATTGTGTAAGATAAGGGAAACAGGTAGGGAAGTTATGGAAACTATGATAATTAAAGAAGAGGAAGTACTGGAGCTCTTAAGGAATATAAAAGTGGATAAGTCTCCGGGTCCTGACAGGATATTCCCTGGGACCTTGAGGGAAGTTAGTGTGGAAATAGCAGGGGCTCTGACAGAAATATTTCAAATGTCATTAGAAATGGGGATGGTGCCGGAAGATTGGTGTATTGCTCATGTTGTTTCATTGTTTAAAAAGGGTTCTAAGAGTAAACCTAGCAATTATCGGCCTGTGAGTTTGACGTCAGTGGTGGGTAAATTGATGGAAAGTATTCTTAGGGATGGTATATATAATTATCTGGATAGACAGGGTCTGATTAGGAACAGTCAACATGAATTTGTATGTGGAAGGTCATGTTTGACAAATGTTATTGAATTTTTTGAAGAGGTTACCAGGAAAGTTGACGAGGGTAAAACGGTGGATGTTGTCTATATGGACTTCAGTAAGGCCTTTGACAAGGTCCCACAGGGAAGGTTGGTTAGGAAGGTTCAATTGTTAGGTATTAATATTGAAGTAGTAAAATGGATTCAGCAGTGACTGGATGGGAGATGCCAGAAAGTAGTGGTGGATAACTGATTGTCAGATTGGAGGCTGGTGACTAGTGGTGTGCCTCAGGGATCTGTACTGGGTCCAATGTTATTTGTCATATACATTAATGATCTGGATGAAGGGGTGGTAAATTGGATGAGTAAGTATGCAGATGATACTAAAATAGGTGGAGTTGTGGATAATGAAGTAGGTTTTCAAATCTTGCAGAGAGATTTAGGCCAGTTAGAAGAGTGGGCTGTAAGATGGCAGATGGAGTTTAATGCTGATAAATGTGAGGTGCTACATTTTGGTAGGACTAATCAAAATATGACATACATGGTAAATGGTAGGGCATTGAAGAATGCAGTAGAACAGAGGGAATCTAGGTGCATAGTTCCCTGAAGGTGGAATCTCATGTGGATAGGGTGGTGAAGAAAGCTTTTGGTATGCTGGCCTTGAAAAATCAGAGCATTAAGTATAGGAGTTGGGATGTAATGTTGAAATTGTACGAGGCATTGATGAGGCCAAATTTGGAGTATTGTATACAGTTTTGGTCACCGAATTATAGGAAAGATGTCAACAAAATAGAGAGAGTACAGAGAAGACTTACTAGAATGTTGCCTGAGTTTCATCACCTAAGTTACAGAGGAAGGTTGAACAAGTTGGATCTTTATTCTTTGGAACATAGAAGGTTGAGGGGGGACTTGATAGAGGTATTTAAAATTAAGAGGGGGATAGATAGAGTTGACGTGGTTAGGCTTTTTCCATTGAGAGTGGGGGAGATTCAAACAAGAGGACATGAGTTGAGAGTTAAAGGGCAAAAGTTTAGGAGTAACATGAGGGGGAACTTCTTTACTCAGAGAGTGGTAGCTGTGTGGAATGAGCTTTCCGCAGAAGTGGTTGAAGCAGGTTCAATGTTATCGTTTAAAGTTAAATTGGACAGCTATATGGACAGGAAAGGAATGGAGGATTATGGGCTGAGTGCAGGTTGGTGGGACTAGGTGAGAGTAAGAGTTCGGCATGGACTAGAAGGGCCGAGATGGCCTGTTTCCATGATGTAATTGTTATATGGTTATACGGTTATAAAATGCTGGAGGAAGTCAGCAGAACAGGCAGCATCTATGGAAATGAATAAACAGTCAACGTTTTGGGCCAAGGCCCTTCATCAGGACTGAGAAGGAAGGGGAGAGATGCTAGAATAAAGAAGTGGGGAGGGGTGAAGGAGGATAGCTAGAAGGTGAAGCCAGATGGGTTGGAAAGGTAAAGAGCTGGAGAGGAAGGAATCTGACAGGAGAGGAGAGTGGACCATAGGAGAAAGGAAGGAGGAGGGGACCCAAGCGGAAGTGATAGGCAAGTGAGAAGAGGTAAAAGGCCAAAGTGGGGAGTAGAAGAAGAGGGTCAGAGCAGGGAATTTTGTTTTTACCAGAAGGAGAAATCAATATTCATGCCATCAGGTTGGAGGCTACTCAGATAGAATATAAGGTGTTGATCCTCCACCCTGAGGGTTGTCTCATCATGGCACAACATGAGGCCATGGACTGACATGCCAAAACAGGAATGGGAATGGGAATTAAAATGTTTGGCCAGCAGGAAGTTCCGCTTTTGGCGGATGGAGTGGAGGTGCTCGACTGTAATATCTTGCCCAATGGCACATTACTCAATAGATTAGTGCCTAATCTAATTAGTTTTGTGGCCACTATTGTGACCATCCTACACTACGCTGTCTCAGTTACCTTGTGCAAACATGGAGGGATGTAAGTCTAATGGTGGGAACTGCACTGAGTATTAAGAAAGGACTTAGCGTGCAATGTTCAGGCAAGGACAACAACATCCAGTACTTACGCAGCACAAAGGGCAGCCATTATTTTTAATGCTGATTTAATGACCACTGCTCCACTTCTGCTCAGGGGTGCAGACTGAGAAGTGCTGGGTTATAGACTGTAGTTTTGGTGGATCTAGATCATGGTCTCTTTAGGGGCTTTTCTTTTGCTTGCTTGAAGGTGGTGTTGGGATGATACTTCCTGCTGGAATAAATTGGGGGGGGGGGGGTTTGATGCTTTGCTGCTGCTTGTGCATGGGAGGGTGAGGGGCAGCTTTGGGGTTCTAACATTTTTATGTCATTCATTCTTTGGGGTTTTTCTACTGTTTTGTGGATGTCTGCAAAGAGTAAAAATTTCAGGTTGCATACTGTGTACATTCTCTGATATTGAATTTAACCATTGAACCATTGAATTTGGTGCTGGTCTCTTGAAATAGCTTGTTTATGGACTGATTGATAGGATAGGAGTTCAAAGGTGGAAAGTCACACGATCACATCTCCAAATTTGGCAGTCATCATCTAAAGCCAGTTGCTAACTTCTTGAACCACAGTGTAGGCAGCAGTGTTCTGTAGAATGCAAGAAGAGACAAGGACATGTCCTTACTTCCATCCGGATAGTCTCCGGGGGGGCCTGTTCCCTGTGTTGGAGATTTCCCAGCTATTCGTCTCCAGTCTCCATTATCACCTGTTGCTTGGGTCCAGTCGCAGAATGGTTTTGTGTTGTCATTGAAATTACAGGCTGTTAACACCACTGTAAGATATAATCATTATCATTAGCATTGAACAAGAACATGAAACACATGAGCCTTTTAACACTATTAAATAAAGATTGTTGTTTAATTGTGACCCAATTCCATGTCTCATGATATTTTTATAACAAATATTCTATCAAAGGTTCTTTAAGGTTGTCATAGCCAGAGGAGGTAGTGGGGCTAAGTTTCCACTACCTATTAAATGCTCCCAGTGGCATGCACCTCAAATAGCCTCTAACAATCAGTCATCAAATGTGGCTTAGCTACTGTGTCCGGCGGAACCATTTCCACTGACAGGAGAAGTGGCAAAGGAAGGTAACTTCGGGCAGATGAGACTTATCATCCATGGTTGACAGCTCATCTGGGAGAAGGAAAACTCTGATCTCAAACCTTTGCTGCCTTGCGGTTATACCCACTCATGGGTTAGTCTTTGGGAGTAAACCCCAGGGGAAAAATCCAGAACTGGAGTCCCTAAGGCAGTCCTATGTTGAGTTCAGTGCTGACTGACAACTCCTGGTACCAAACAGTATCAGTCTCTGCTATTCCTTTGGGTTTACCAGATATGTGGAGAGAAGGAAGCTTGCCCTCCATATTGTACTGCCTGGCTTTGCATATCTAGACAGCTAGGATACAACATCCATGGTTGACCCTGACCAATGGACGTATCAGAGACCCTGATAGTACCTTACTGTCTCTACAGCACTGAGCACTCTCTTTGTGATCCCAATACTACAAAGTTTATTCTAGTTCACTCTGGAAGTGCAGTCCTCCTTCTACTGTACTCTTATAGTACATATCTCCCTCTCTGTTACCCGAACAGCGTAATCCTCCAATATGAACCTGAGGAGCTACAGATGGCACCAGAGATTTCTGTGGACCTGGACGACCTCTTCCAGTTTGTTCATGAAACACTTTTAATTTCTTCTCTTTTAATGTCTCTTTTCTTCCCTTTTCAAGGTGGCTGGGGTCCTGTTGGAGTCTGTAATCTACAGCTGCACTCAAACTGTGGTTCTCGCTCTTGGCCAGGTGTTTTCGACATCTCCAGGTGGGACCTGGAAGATGTGTTCCTTCAGGGCGTGGCCCAGTGTACAACCCAATGCTTCACTGGTGTCGCCAACTGAAATATCATGGAAGATTGTGACATCATGGTATCAGTGTACACTGCTGTCAAAAGAAGGCCCTTGAGTCAGGGGAACTCAAATAAGCAAAGCTGCATATTGTAACATCAAAACAATGAGCTGCTGGTCTCCCTCTCTCTGTTATAGGGGTGATCTCTCCCTTACCCTCGCTAGTGAGAGAGAGCCTGTTTGAGATGTCAGAGTGTTGGGATAGTCAGTGGTTCTTGATGGACTATAGATCATGGTCTCTGGGGGGGGGGGGTTATAACAAATGCTTTGCTATTGTTTGCATGGTGGATAGTGTAGGTTGATGCTTTTTGATGGAGCAAATGGCGGGGAGAGTTGATGCTTTTTCTGCCACTTGTGCATGGGAGGGGGAAGGGGGGCTTTGGGTTCTAACGTTTTCTGATATTCATTCTTTGTGGTTTTATTCTTCTGTTTCATGGATCTCTGTGAAGAGTAAGAATTTCAGATCGTATGCTGTATACATTCTCTGATATTAAGTTAAACCATTGAACCAGTTGTGAGATTTTTCCAGGTTACCCTTCCAAATTAGTTCTCCCTCTGTTTCCCTGACAGCACCAAGCTCCTACATTATCCAGATAGTGTCGAGATCCCTCTTTACTACCTCGGCAGTACAGAACTCTCACATAGCCCCGTGTAGAATTCTCTCTAGTATTAAACTGCTAACAGGGTGTTGGAAACTACTGTTTTTTTTAAATAATACTTTTGATAGGATTTGTACTTTTTAACAAAATCATGTATTTTTCACACACACTGGCAGAAAGTAGTATAGCAGTTTATCACCTTTCTCATTTTTCATTGGCTGATTATTAGCACATTACCCACGTGATGAAATTGTTTCAATTATGTAACCTATTAATTAATTTGTCACTATCTAAGGAATTACCCTTATCTCATCTATACAGGTGATAGATTTTTCAGAAGTACCATCTTTTATTTCTTTATTCCTTTGCCTTACACCCCTTAGATTAATTCCCCTCTTAGCATAATTTCTCAGCTCTTTATTTAGTTTGTTTAGTATTTGTATATTTGTTTGTACTCTAAATTAAACTGATGTCTTGGAATTAAGACTGGTTGCCATTCTTGATTCCTGGAAGAACCCTAAGGATCAGAAGTTAAACAGAGATCCAACAAGAGTTTACTCCCTGAACAGAACTGTCTCTACATTATCCTGACAGTAGAGGACAACTTCTTAAAATATACCAACATTAAATGTTCAGGGACCATGAATTCTTTAGTTGTAGTCTCTTCCATACTGACCTGGTTCTGTCTGGTAAAGTTGATTTCCATTCTGGTGTGAGATGGGAGCAGATTGCTTTCCATGTCTATAGAAGTAAGATATGAAATTTCATCAAATGTGCAATCTTCCATTTGTTATAACCCCCTATTACAAGGATTGCCCCTTAGTGATAATGATTAGGGAGGCACAGAGAGAATCTGGAATTATCGACAAGTACCTTAATTATCACAATGGAAGAAGACATGAATTTACATCACCTAATACCTGCAAAAAAGTTTCTGTCCCTCCATGAACAACCAAAGAATAGAAAAGGTAATACCAGTAAAAAGGTGTTTCTGCTTGTGGTCCTGTTTTTAATCTTCATGTGTCCTTGGGGCACTCCACATTGATGATGGTGGGTCTGTAGAGAGTCATTGCTGCCAGTGCACCCAAAGTGCCTGCTTTTATATTTATTGCTTCCCAATTCAAGTGTTGCTTTTCAGTGTTATTTGCTATGGGTCATCTGACCGACCTTTAACACCTTCTTATTGGCTCTGATCAAGCCGCAGTCCATTTATTTCCCTAATTCCACAAGTGACAACTGATAATTAATGACTCTTTGTTCTCTTCAGTACCCAGCTCGAAGCACTCAGGGCAGGCACAGACCTTAATATTCCCAAATCTGCATGTCACAAATAACTTCTTATATGGAAATGATCCCTAGTCCAGCATATTATGTGGAGCATCATTGTGTCTGCTTTAAAACATTAATCAATCTAAACAACCTCAGTTCACAAAACAGAGGATACAGAGCAGCTTCACAAAATGGCTGCCTCCATTTCCTTCGACCTCATGGCAAGAACAAAGACAATGGTCTGCCTTCTCCACTGTCCTTGATTCATTTGAATTCACTGATTTGTGGACTGTCGTTCTTTCTGGCCAACACCTCTTATCAAGTTATGGACTTGACCCATTTAGTGATTCCAGATTTCATTGTCGTACTGAGGACTGACTTTCAGACAAGATGCTAAAGTACTGTCTACCTTCTCAAGTGGACAGAGAAGAATCCATGGCCAATATTTTTATCTTGAAGAAAAGTAGATGTGTTCTACTTGGTGTCCCAGACAATATTTGGAATGTTTTCTAAGGGACTGGATGTATAAATATTTGGGTAGACAGTGACTGATTAGAGATAGTCAACATAACTTTTGTGCATGGTAAGTTACGTCTATCCAATCTTATGAAGTTTTTTGAGGAAGTTACCAGGAAAGTTAATGAAAGTAAGGCAGCAGATGTTGTCTATGTGGGCTTTAGCAAGGTCCCACATGGGATGTTGGTCAAGAAAGTTCAGTTGCTTGGCATTCAGGAAGAGGTAGTAAATTTGATTCAACATTAGCTTAGTGGAAAAGCCTGAGTGGTAGTAGATAGTTGCCTCTCTGACTGAAGGCCAGTGACTAATAGTGAGCTGCTGGGCCTGTTATTGTTTGTCACTTATATCAATAATCTGGATGATAATGGGGATAACTGGATCAACAAGTCTGCAGATGTCACCAAGATTGGGGGTGTAGTGGACAGCGAGGAAGGCTATCAAAGCTTGCAGTGGGATCTGGACCAGCTGGAAAAATGGACAGAAAAATGGCAAGTGGAAATTAATGCAGACAAGTGTGAGATGTTGCACTTCAGGTGGACCATCCAGGGTAGGTCTTACACAGTGAACTGTAGAGCACTGAGCAGTGTGGTACAACAGAGGAATCTGGGAATACGGATCCATAATTCCTTGAAAGTGGCATCACATGTAGATAGGGTTAAAAAGAGATCTTTTAGCACATTGGCCTTCATGAATCCATGTATGGAGTACAGGAGATTGAATGTTATGTTGAAGTTGTATACTGTAAGATTTTGGTGAGGCCTAATTTAGAGTATTGTGTGCACTTCCGGTCTCCTACCTACAGGAAAGAAATCAATAAGATAGAAAGAATACAGGGAAAATTTGCAAGGATGTTGCCAGGACTTGAGGCCCTGAGTTATCGGAAGAGATTGAATAGGTTACGACTTCATTCCCTGTAGGAGAATGAGGGGAGATTTGATAGAGGTATACAAGATGTTGAAGGGTAAAGATAAGGTAAATGCAAGCAGTGTTTTTCACAGAGGTTGGGTAGGACTACAAGAGGTCATGGGTGAAGGACGAAAAGTGAAATGTTTAAGGGGAACATGATGAGGATAATCCTCACTAAGAGAATGATGTAGAATGAGCTGCCAAGTATGTGGTGGATGTGGATTCAACTTCAACATTTACGAGAACTTTGGATGTGTACATGGATGTGAGGAGTATGACCATAACACCATAAGATATAGGAGCAGAATTAAGCCATTTTTCCCATTGAGTCTGCTTTGCCATTTCATCATGGCTGATCCATTTCCCTCTCAGCCCCAATCTCCTGCCTTCTCTCCTCATCCTTTCATGCCCTGACTAATCAAGAACCTATCAACCTCTTGCCTTAAATATACCCAATGAGGTGCCTCCACAACCACCTGTGACAACTAATTCCACAGATTCACCACTCACTGGCTAAAGAAATTCCTCCTCATCTCCATTCTAAATGGATGTCCCTCTATTCTAAAGCTGTATCCTCTGGCCTTAAACTCCTCCAAAATAGGAAACATCCTCTCCTCCTCCACTCTATCAAGGCCTTTCAACATTTGATAGGTTTCAATGAGAACCTCCCCCACCCCTCTCATTCTTCTAAATTGCAGTGGGTACCATCAAACGCTCCTCATATGACAAAGCTTTCAACCCCGGAACAATTTTCATGAATATCCTTTGAACCCACTCCAATGTCAGCACTTCTGACATGGTGGGTATGGAGGGCTGTGGTGCAGGAATAGGCAGAATAATAGTTCGGCATGGCCTAGATGGGCTGAGGTGCTTTAATTGCCTCAATCAGCAACACCAAAGAATAATTGATATTATTATCTCACTGAAGAGTCTTTGGCCAGAAACCTCTTTCCACAGCATCTTCTGTTCTTCTTTCAGATATTTAACACCTACATTTTTAAAAAACAATTTCATTCCCCACTGCCTCTGTACTCGAGCATTCCCTCTCTTTTTCTCTTTTAATGGAGAGTGAGAGCCCGTCAGTCCTCGAGACGAGGGGGCTTGGAGAAGCAACTCAGAACACCGAGTGGCTGGTCTCGCTCTGATTGTTGTAGGAGCTGGAGCACTGTAGTTCAGCTGGACTCTGGATCAAGGACATTGGGGTTTCTGTAGTTGGTCGGGGTTAAGGGGTTGGTGGGTTGTGGGGAGGTTGATGCCTTTGCTGCTGCTTGTGTGATGGGGGTAAGGGGCTTCGATATTTCTATCATTCATTCTAGGGGGTTTCTTGTTTTGTGGATGTCTGTGAAGAGTACAAATTTCAGGTTGTATACTGTATACATACTCTGAAGTTAAATGAAACTCTGAACCTGTTGTATGAGCTTGTTGATACATTTCCTGTATTGCTTAAATGGTTACATTATTGTCACATGTACAAAGGTAACATTGAAAAGCTTTTGTCATGTTGTCCAGTCATGTCATGTTGTACATAAGTACATTGAGGTAGTAAAAAGTAAAACATAATCACTCTGACAGGTCAGATCGAAAAGCTCCAAAACCTGGCCTCTGTACCTCCCTCTGTAACTGGATCCTTGACTTTCTAACCAGAAGTCCACAAGCTGTGTGAATGAGAAATGACATCTTCACCTCGCTGACACTCAAACTGCCGCACCTCGGGGATGTGTGTTCAGCCCACTGCTCACTCTCTCAACACCTATGACTGTGTGGCTATGCACAGCTCAAATGCCATCCCTAAACTTGCTGATGACACAACTATTATCAGATGGTGATGAGAAGGCGTACAGGAGCAAGATATATAATCTAGCTGGGTGGTGTCGCAACAACAACCTTGCACTCAGTGACAGTAAGACCAAAGAATTGATTGTGGACTTCGGAAGGGGTACGACGAGGGATCACACACCAGTCCTCATAGTGAGAAGAAGAGTCCTTGAATGTGACTCTATTGGGAACATTTCATTTCAATGATAGGCAAGTGAAGTTGAGTGAAGTTATCCCCTTTGGTTCAACAGCCTGATGGTTGAGGGGTAGTAACTGTTCCTGAACCTGGTGGTGTAAGTCCTGAGGCTCCTGTACCATCTTCTAGATGGCAGCAGTGAGCTTGTCCTGGGTGGTGGGGGTCCCTGATGATAGATGCTGCTTTCCTGTGACAGCGCTCTGTGTGGATGTACTCAATAGTGGGGAGGGCTTTACCCATAATGGTCAGGGCCGTATTGACTACCTTTTGTAGGATTTTCCATTCAAGGGCATTGATGTTTCCATACCAGGCTCCCTAAACTTCAAGAAGATAAGCTACCTGGATAATCTGCTTTAACTGATGACTGGGGTATATACTGGCTTATGGCTCCATAGTGAACTTACCACCAAATGTTTCTGCAAACTCAGTAGGTGAAATAGTAAAATATTTCCCATGAAATACAGCACTTTACACAGTACAACACTATACAGCCTCATTGAACTTAACCATCCCACCAGCGGGACACCATTCCAAGATGCAGGATTTCCACCCCTCTGACTTAAGCTACTCCTTACAACTCACCTGTTTGATCAACCTTGTGATCAACTGTACAACTTTCTGCTTGATAAAAATCAATGAACAAATTATGGACTTGTCCCTATTTGGTGATTCCAGACTTCATAAATCAAAGTATTCAACTTTGTTGAAGTTGTATAAGACATTGGTGAGGACTCATTTGGAGTATTGTGTGCAGTTTTGGTCACCTACCTATAGGAAAGATGTAAATAAGGTTGAAAGAGTATAGAGAAAATTTACAAGGATGCTGCCAGATCTAGAGGATGTGAGTTATATAGAAAGATTGAATAGGTTAGGACTTTATAGAAGATTGAGGGGAGATTTGATAGAGATATATGAAATTATGAGCGATATAGATATGGTAAGAGCAAGCAGGCTTTTTCAGCTGAGGCTGGGTGGGTCTACAACTAGAAGTCATAGGTTAAGGGTGAAGGGTGAAAAGTTTAATGGGAACATGAAGGGAAACTTCTTCACTCAGAGGGTGGTGAGAGTGTGGAACGAGCTGCCAGTGCAAGTGGTGCATGCGAGCTCAATTTCAATGTTGAAGAGAAGTTTGGATAGTTACATGGATGGCAGGAATATGAGGCGCTATGGTCTTGGCGCAGGTCAATGGGGCGAGGCTACTTAAATGGCTTGACATGGCTGGATGGGCCGAAGGGCCTGTTCCTGTGCTGCATTTTACCATGACTCTAGTGGGAGAAGCCATCTGTGGACCAGTCTAGAATTTACTTTTTATGTACATGATACATTGAAAGCTCTAGATAAGGATTTTAAATCATGAAAGATTGAATCTTGATACAATAAGGTAGATCCTTGATATGCTGAGATGTGCCATTGACCTCACTACCTTTCTCAATACAACATCACACCTTATTATTTACCTACAATGTATTTTCTCTGTAACTAACACTTTGTTCTGTAGCAACACACCCAAAGTGCTGCAGGAACTCAGCAGGTCTGGCAGATCTATGGAAATGAACAAACAGTCAACGTTTCGGGCCAAGACCCTTCTTCAAGTTATGCTGTTTGTTCTGTATTCTGTTATTGATTTTTTTTCCTTGTACTACCTCAATGCACTGTTGTAATGAAACGATCTGTACAGAAGGCGCAAAACAAAGTTTTCACTGTGCCTCAGAACATGTGAAATAAGAAACCGATTTACCAATGATGTCAACACGTACCCAGGGCAAGACATGGAGTAGATAACATAATGCTAGAAATAAATTACCATATCACCCAGAATCATAGAGAAGTACAGCACAGAATCAGGCTGCACCACAACCATAGCCTTCTGTAACCCCACCATCCATGTACCTATCCAAACTTCTCTTAGACATTGAAATTGAGCATACATCTCCAGGAACATAACTGTGGCAGACAGACTAGGACTAATAATAATGTTAAAGTCGAGCTCGCATGCACCACTTGTGCTGGCAGCTCATTCCACACTTTCACCACCCTCTGAGTGAAGAAGTTTCCCCTCATGTTCCCCTTAAACTTCTCACCTGTCACCCTTTCATCCATGTCATTATCCAAACTTCTCTTAGACATTGAAATTGAGCATACATCTCCAGGAACATAACTGTGGCAGACAGACTCGGACTAATAATTAGAATAATTAACTGTAAAAATAACCCATAGGGTAACAAGCAGAATAATTAATTCTATGAACAATATAATGGGAAGAGTAGCAAGCTGAATAATTTGCTCACAGAACAGAATAACAAGCAGAGAAATACACAAACTATTTGTAAATTCAGTAGTTTGGTTCCAATTTTACAACAGTGAAAATGTTTCACGAAGTATTTTCTTGGCAGTGAAATGCTTTGGGACATCCAGAAATTAAGGACTGCACTTAGGTGATTTCCTTTGCCCAAGCAGAGTCAGCAATCTCGGCTTTGTCCTCCGTCTAGCAGTTAAGGTGCTAAACACTTGCTAGATAACAGCTCTCTAGATGGCCGATTGCTCTAGGGAACATGGTGGTGGTTGAACATTGTGGAACATAGCTCAAACATGGCATCGTGTTGCTCGTCCCCAAGCACAAATTTACACAGAACATAGAAGCGTACAGCACAGGAACAGGCCATTTGGCCGATAATGTTGTGCTGTACCAGCTAAAAAGCAAATCAAAAACACCCAAACACTAATCCCTCCTACCCACACCATGTCCATATCCCTCCATCTTCCTCACATCCATGTGCCTATCAAACATCTCTTAAAAACCTCTAACATATTTGCCTCTACCACCGTACCAGGCAATGCATTCCAGGCACCCACCACTGTGAATAAAAAACTTACTACTCACATCCCCCTTTGAACCTACCCCCTTTCACCTTCAATGCATGTCCTCTGGTATTAGACATTTCTACCCTGGGAAACAGATACTCTCTGTCCACTCTGTCTGTGCCTCTCATAATTTTATAAACCTCTATCAGATCTCCCCTCAGCCTCTGCTGCTCCAGGGAAAACAACCCAAGTTTATGCAGCCTCTCATGATAGCACAAGCTCTCTGAACCAAGCACCCTCTCTAAAGCCCCAATATCCTTCCTATAGTGGGGCAATACTCCAGATGTGTCCTAACCAGAGTTTGATAAAGTTGCAACGTAAACTCCTGACTTTTGATGTCAATGTCTCGAGTAATAAAAACAAGCCTCCTTAACCACCTTATCGACCTGTGCAGCCACTTTCAAGGAGCTATGAACTTGGATCCCAAGAATCAGAATCAGGTTTAATATTATTGGCATATGTCGTGAAATGTGTTAACTCTCTGCTCGGCAACACTGTTAAGGATCTTTCCCTTAATAGTGTGCTGTCTCTTTGCATTTGCCCTACCAAGGTGCAACACCTCACATTTATCTGCGTTAAATTCCATCTGCCATTTCTCTGCCCATATCTCAGTGTATTCTTTGCCAGTCTTCCACACTATCCACAACTCCGTCAAACTTGTTATCATCTGCAGACGTACATCTACATTTTTTTTCCTGAGACCACCCTACCAGCTTCTTCTTGCCACCCTGACTTCAAGAAAAGACCACAGCATAGACCAAAGCTGGGGCTGGGGGAGAGATTTTTGAGATCTTCCTGTTCCCCTTGGCTAAACATCCCCATTAGACTTAAATCACAGAATCACACTGCAGAATTCTGTCACACTCACCTGAACCCTGAAGCAGCTGCGAAGAGGCCAAGAATAACAGTTAACTTGCAGCAGGGATTGATCTTCATAATGAAATAACATTCAAGTTTGGCTGCCAAAAGTGACTGGGTGATAAAGCAGATTGCGCGCCCTTTATAAGTTTACGACGGATGATCGAAGGTTGACTGTAGAGGAGTGTGTTTGTATGACTTGATTGCAAAGAAACTTCGTCATAGGTATGTGGTAATATGGACCTTTTCAGGCCCTCGTACCTGGTATCTTGCATGGGAATCTGTAAGGGAAGGACTCTGTGAGCAGTCAATACACAAGCACCTGAACGGGGCACCTTCTGCAGATCAGGAATCTGTGTGACACAAGGCTTCTTCAAAAGTGGTCTCTGAGAAAAGAACATCTCCGCACCACCCTCCATGAGCAGGATTTCCCGGTGGCCAAGCATTTTAATTCCCATTCCCATTCCCGTTCCAACGTGGTGGTTCATGCTCTCCCCTTGTCCCAAGATGAGGCCACCCTCAGGGGGAAGGAGCTGCACCTTATATTATGTCATGGTAGCTTCCAACCTGATGGCATGAACATCGATTTTCTTTTTCTTCCAGTGAACAAAATTTCCCCCCTTCCTCTTTTTCTCACTCTGACCTTTTTGCTTCTTCTCACCTGCCTATTACTTCCCCCTGCATCCCCCCCCACTCCTTCCCTTTCTCCCATTGTCCACTCCCCTCTCCTGTCAGATTCCTTCTCCTCCAGCCCTTGACATTTCCAACCCACCTGGCTTCACCTATCGCTTTCCAGCTAGCCTCTTCCCCTCCCCTCCAACTTTTTATTGTGGCATCTTCCTCCTCCCTTCTCAGTTCTGAAGAAGGGTCTTGGCCCAAAAGTTGATACTCTGTTTACTTCCATAGATGCTGCTTGACCTGCTGAGTTCCTCCAGCATTTTGTGTGTGATGCTCACGTATCTTAATTAGAAAGAATTCTATAGGGCAGTGGTAGTCGCACTTGGTTAATGGAACTTGAGGTGATTGCTGACTTTGTTGGGGATGTACCATATGATAGGTGATGTCAGGTACCTATGGGCTTCATGCAAGAAGATCTGTACAGTAGGCAGTGAATCTTAGAGTACAAAGCACAGAAACAGATCATTCAACCATGTATTCGACTCTGACCTGGTCTTCTGCTGCATCCCATCTGCCCATGTCTGGACTATAACCCTCCGTGCTCATTTCATCCATGTACCTATCTAACCTCCTCTTAAATGTTACAATTGAATCTGCATCCACCACTTCCACTGGAAGCTCGCTCCGAATTCTCGCCACCCTTTGAGTGAAGAAGTTCACTCTCCGATTCCCCTTAAACATTTCACCTTATAAATATCTCATCTTCAAGGGGCGATGCCCCAAAGAGACAGCATCCATCATTAAGGACCCCCATCACCCTTGTCTCATTGCTACCATCAGGGAGAAGGTACAGGAGCCTGAAGGCACACACTCAGTGATTCAGGAGCAGCTTCTTCCCTTCTGCCAACGGATTTCTGAATGGACATTAAACACATGAACACCATCTCACTATTTTTTTCTCTTCTTTTGCACGATTAATTTAATTTATTTAATGTGTGTGTGTGTGTGTGTGTGTGTGTGTGTGCGCGCGCGAAAACCGGAGCGCCTAGAGGAAACCAATATGCTCATGGGAAGAATGCACAAACATTCTTACAGAGGGCAGTAGAGTTGAACCCTGAATTCCAACGTCTCAAGCTGCAATATCGTTCTACATAACATCCCAGCTTCTATACTCGATGCCCCAATTTATGAAGGCCAATGTGCTAGAGACTCTCTTTACAACCCTATCTGCCTGTGTTGCCATTTCCAAGGAATTTCAAGGATGGGAACTGGAGTGATAGTGCTGAGGATGAAGTAGTTGATTTACAAACAGAAGCAGCGTGTAGTGAGACTGCTAGCAAGGAGAGGCTGATAACGGCAAAATTGCAGTCAACTGGATGAGTCGCAATGTAAAAGGCAGACAAAATTGAAAAGACCATGACATGGGAGCAGAATTCAGCCACTTAGCCCATTGAGTCTGTTTTGCCATTCAATAATGGCTGATCCTTTTTTTCCCCTCACCAGCCCCACTCCTCGGCCTTCTCCCTGTAATCTTTGATGCTATTGTCAGTCAAGAACCTAGCAATCTCCGACTTATATACATCCAACGTTCTGGTCTCCACAGCTGCCTGTGGTAACAAATATCACAAATTCACCACCTTCTGGCTAAAGAAATTTCTGCACATCTCTGTTTTAAATGAAAAAGCATTTTAAAACTCTGTTTTAAATCTTCTATCCTGAAGCTGTGCCCCCTTGTCCTAGACACCCCCACCATGGGAAACATCCTTTCCACATCTGCCATGTTCAGGACTTTCACATTCAAAAGGTTTCAATAAGATCCTCTTCATCCTTCTAAATTCCAGCGAGTACAGACCCACAGCCATCAAATGTTCCTCATATGATAACCCTTTCATTACTGGAATCATCTTTGTGAACCTCCTCTGAACCCTTTCCAATGCCAGCACATCTTTTCTAAGATGAGGGGCCCAAAACTGTTCACAACACTCAAGGTGATGCCTCATCAGTGCCTTATAAAGCCTCAACATCACATCCCTGCTCTTGTATTCTAGTACTCTTGAAATGAATACTAACGTTGTATTTGCCTTCCTCACCACATACTCAATCTGCAAGTTAACCTTTAGGGTGTTCTGCACAAGGACTCCCAAGTCCATTTGCATCTCAGATTTTTGGATTTTCTCGCCATTTATAAAATAGTCAGCACATTTATTTCTTCTACCAAAGTGCATGACTATGCATTTTCCAACATAATATTTCATTTACCACTTTCTTGCCCATTTTCCTAATCTTTTTAAGTCCTTCTGCAGTTTTCCTGTTTCCTCGGCATTATCTGCCTCTCCACCAATCTTGGTATCATCTGCAAACTTGGCAACAAAGCCATCTGCTCCATCATCTAAATCACTGATAAACAGCATAAAAAGGTGAATAGGGTGATACTGAAGGTGTTATACTTGAATATGCACAGTATACAGAATAAAGCAGATGAACTTGCAGCACAGTTAGAGACTGGTATGTAGGCATCACTGAATCATGGCTGAAAGAAGAATATAGCTGGGAAGTTAATGTCTAAAGATACACATTGTATCGAAAGGACAGGGAGGTAGGCAGAGGGGGTGGTGTGGTTCTGTTTGTAAAAAATTAAATCAAATCATGAGAAAGAGGTGACATAGGGTAGGAAGGTGTTGAATCATGGGTAGAGCTAAGGAACTACAAGGATGAAAAAAATCCCTATGGGAGTTGTATACAGTAGTAAGAAATGTAGTCTACAAATTACAACAGGAGATAGACAATACATTGCCAAAAGGGCAATGTTACAATAGTCACAGTGGGTTTCAATATGCAGGTAGATTGGGAAAATCAGGTTGGTGCCGGATCCTAAGAGGCGAAATTTCTGTAATGGCTTTTTAGAACAGCTTGTGGTTGAGCCCACTAGGGGATCAGCTATTCTGGATTGAGTGTTGTGTCATGAACCAGAATTGATTAGAGAGTTTAAGGTAGAGGAGCTCTTAGGGGCCAGTGATCATAATATGTTAGAATTCACCCTGCAATTTGAGAAGGAGCTCAAGAGAAATATGTATCAGTATTACAGTGGAGTAAAGGGAATTACAGAGGCATGAGAGAGGAGATGGCCAAAATTGATTGGAAAAGGACACTGGCAGAGATAACACAGAGCAGCAATGGCTGGAATTTCTGGGAGCAATTCGGAAGGCACTTCTGCTAAAGGTAGGATGACACAACCATGACTGACAAGAGAAATGAAAGCTAACATAAAAACAAAAGAGTGGGCTATAATAGAGCAAAGATTAGTGAGAAGTTAGAGGATTGGGAAGCTTTTAAAAACCAACAAAAGGCCACTAAAAATTTATAAAGAAGCATAAAATGGAATACTAAGTTAATTAGCCAATAATATTAAAGAAGATACCAGTAGTTTCTTCGGTTATATAAAGTGTAAAAGAGAGGTGAGATTAGATATTGGACCATTGCAAAATGTTGCTGGAGAAGTAGTAATGGGGGAGAAGTAAATGGTGAAAGAAATGAATAAGTATTTTGCTTCAGTCTTCACTGTGGAAGACACTAGCAGTATGCTGGAAGTTCAGGGGTCAGAAGCATATGAAGTTACCATGACTAGGGAGAAGGATCTTGGGAAACTGAAAGGTCTGAAGGCAGTTAAGTCACCTGGACCAGATGGTGTAAACCCCAGGGTTCTGAAAGATGTGGCTGAAGAGATTGTGGAGGTATCAGTAATGATCTTTCAATAATCACTAGATTCTGGCATGGGATAACTGGACACGAACATTGCAAATGTCACTCCACTGTTAAAGAAGAGAGAAATGCAGAAGAAAGGAAGTTACATGTATATGCCAGTTAGTCTGACCTCAGTGGCTGGAAAGATGTTGGTGTTGATTGTTAAGGATGTGGTTTCAGAGTACATGGAGGCATATGATAAAACAGGCTGTAGTCAGCATGGTTTCGTTAAGGAAAATCTTGCCTCAGAAATCTCTTGGAATTGTCTGAAGAAATAACAAGCAGTATAGACAAAGTAGGATCAGTGGATATTGTGTACTTGGATTTTCAGGAGGCCTTTGACAAGATGCTACACAAGAGGCTGCTTAACAAGTTAAGAGACCATGGTATTACAGAAAAGATACTGCATGGATAGAGCATTGGCTGATTGACAGGAGGCAAAGAGTGGGAATAAAGGGATCCTTTTCTGGTTGACTGCCGGAGACTAGTGGTCCTCCACAGGGTTCAGTGTTGGGACTGCTTCGAGATGATGGAATTGATGGCTTGGTGGCCAAGGACGAACACATCAAAAATATGTGGAGGAGTAGGCAAATTTAAGGGAATGGAGGGCTACAGAAGGACTTAGACAGATTAGGAGAATGGGCAAAGATTTGGCAGATGGAATACAGTGTCAGGAAGTGTATGTTCATGCACATTGGTAGAAGAAATAAAAATGTGGACTATTTTCTAAATGGGGAGAAAATTCAAAAATCTGAGGTGCAAGGAGACTTGGGAGTCCTTGTAAAGGATTCCCTGAAGTTACTTTGCAGGTTGAGTCAGTGGTGAGGAAGGCAAATGCAATGGTACCATTTATTTCATGAGGATCATAATATTTTTATTTTATTGAGATACAGCACAGAAAAGGCCCTTGTGGCCCTTTGAGCCGTGCTTCCTAGTAATCCCCTGATTTAACCCTAGCCTAATCACAGGACAATTTACAATGACCGATTAACCTATCAACTGGTATCTCTTTGGACTGTGGGAGGAAACCGGAGCACGCGGAGGAAACCCATGTGGTTACGGGGAGAACGTACAAACTCATTATGGGCAGTGGCAGGAATTGAACCCGGCTCGCTGGTACTGTAAAGCCTTGTGCTAACCACTACGCTACTGTGCCGTATAACAACAAGGATGTAATATCAAACACAAGGAAATCAGCAGATGCTAGAAATCCAGAAAATCTGCAGATGCTAGAAATCCAAGCAACACACAAAACATGCTGGAGGAACTCAGCCGGCCAGGCAGCATCTATGGAAAAGAGAAAGCAGCTGACGTTTCGGGCCAAGACCCTTTTGCAGAATTCAGCAGGTTCTGCTGAAGGGTCTTAGTCCAAAATATTGACTGTACTCTTTTCCATAGATGCCGCTTGGCCCGCAGAGTTCCTCCAGCATTAAGGATGTATTGTTGAGGCTTTAAAAGGTACTTCAGAGGCCTCACTTAGACTATTATGGACAGTTGTGGGCCCCTCAGCATGTGCTGAAAAAGGAGAGGGTTTAAAGGAGTTTCACGGAAATGATTCTGGGATTGAAAGGCTTGTCTTATGAGGAGCATTTTATGGCTCTGGGCCTCTACTCAGCAGAGGTAGTGTTCATGATTTAGATTAGATTAGATTGATTATTGTCATTGTGCCGAGTACAGATACAAAGCCAATGAAATGCAGTTAGCATCTGACCAGAAATGCAAAGAATAGTGTTATTTACAAAATAACTGCAAATAAAAAGTAAGTGCTACAGCACACAAATATAAAAGTACTGAGACAGAACAATATGGGTTCAATACTGCTTAGCGCTGTGATGTGAGGTTTAGCAGGGTCACAGCCTCAGGGAAGGAGCTCTTCCTGTGCCTGCTGGTGTGGGAGCAGAGGCTCCTGTAGCACCTACCGGATGGGAGGAGAGTAAAAAGTCCATGGTTAGGGTGAGATGCATCCTTGATAATGCTTTTCGCCCTGCCCAGGCAGCGTTTATGGTAGATGTTCTCAATGGTGGGCAATTGGGAGCTGATAATCCGCTGGGCAGTTTTCACCACACGCTGGAGTGCTTTGCGGTCCAATACGGGACAATTGCCATACCACACTGAGATGCAGTTGGTGAGTATTGTTACGTACCCCGTAACTGGGTTGCCAAACCAGCAGAAAGGGATCACTCAGTTGGAGTCTGGATTACTAGAACTAAGAAAGTTTTATTAAAGAAACAAGCAACACAGTACTCTAATCAAAAGGATAATGAATGCAACAGTTCAGCAATGATAAACATACATGTACACAGAATTAAGATAACAGGATCAATCAAGCTCTATCGTTGTCTAGGGGTAAATGACCAGTTTCAAAGTGACACAAAGTTCAGTTCAATTTAGTTCAGTTCAGTTCAGTTTGCAGTAATCGCTGCCGTGGCGATGGACAGTGGGAAGAAGGAGAGAGAGAGCAAAAATGACTGAATATTCAAGGCTTCCACACAGACCTTCGCAGTCAGCTTTCGGGCGAGTCCTTTGTGATGTCATCTGAGGTCACCGACCGTGACCCCTCCGTTTCCAGATACGATCATTTCTCTGCAGTGAACCCAGCACCCAGGCAAGGGTGGACACACACCAGGTTCCCGCCGATCGTGCCTTTCCACCCTGAGCGTCTATGGCTTGATCCCGCGATCAGCCGTCCAAAAGCTTCCCACCGACTTGTGAGAGGCGCACTGCTTCCAGGGTCTCGTTACCTCGGGTGTCGTGTGTCTTGCCTTAGCGAACCTGTCCCTTTTTATCCCCCTGCTGGGGTACGGCCTGTCCATCACTTCAAACAGTTCAGGGTTCAAAGGGGGAGCCGATCTTGACAGCTCTCCTTCCCCTTCATTAACATCTCCAAAGGCTGCTTCATTGTTTTCCTTATCTCTCTCTCTCCTGAAGACAGGTGGCAGACCAACTGTTGATCCCACTGGTGCCAGCACAGGACAGCTACATCTTAATCTATGTGTATTCTTGTCACAGTATGCTCTCAATGGTACAGCGGTAAAAGTCTGTCAGTATCCTGGGACGGAAGTGAGCTTTCTTGATGCTCCACAGGAATTAAAGGTGCTGCTTCGCCTTTTCGATCAGGATGGAGGAGTTCAGGGACCAGGTGAGATCCTCGGAAATGTGGCCACCAAGGAATTTGAAGCTTGATCACGCTCCACTACAGCTCTGTTGATGTAGATGGGGACGTGAGTGTGGCTCCTAGCATGCCTGAAGTCCACAATGATCTCCTTGGTCTTCTGGGTGTTAAGGGCCAGGTTTTAAATGTCCATTCAAAAATTTGATGGTGGAGGGGAAGAAGTTGCTCCTGAAACACTGAG
Source organism: Mobula birostris (assembly GCF_030028105.1). Lineage (NCBI taxonomy): Eukaryota > Metazoa > Chordata > Chondrichthyes > Myliobatiformes > Myliobatidae > Mobula > Mobula birostris. The sequence continues at coordinate 84,726,077 of NC_092374.1, read as the reverse complement.
TGTGTGCCTTCAGGCTCCTGTACCTCCTTGTTGAAGATAGCAATGAGAAGGCAGTGTGTGCCTTCAGGCTTCTGTAAACTCCTTCCTGATGGTAGCAATGAGATGAGGGCATGTCCTGATTGATCTGGGTCCTTAATGATGGATGTCGCCTTTTTGAGACATTGCTCCTGGAAGATGTCCTGGATGTTCTGGAAGCTAGTGCCCATGATGGAGTTGACCAACTTTACAACTTTCAACAGATTCTGTTTCGTCTTCTGTTTTGATTGTTGTTTTGAATATAATTGCCTTAGCAATAAGCATCATCAGTTTGAAAACACACCTTTCTATTCACTGACAGTAAAAATTATCTCCCTCTGCTGAGGAAATGTCAATAAACTATGAGTTACGTAAGGAGGTTTTGGTCAATGGTGGGTTCCTCCCTCTACCATCGCAATACAGATGAACAGTTCCCATAGAAACAGTGGCTCAAAGGTTCTGCCAACATCTGCTTGGCAAGAATTAGAGCAACGATTTAAACTTTGTACATCAATCACTTTCAACATTTATGACTGGCGGTAGGACAATGGAAATAGTGTCCCTGTCAGAGACTTCAGATATCAGTAATACAAACACCTTTCCATATCTTAATTCAGCTTTCATTATTGGCTCTAACTGATATGATAAGCAATCTGTAACATAACATTATCAATATCTTTTAGCAGCACGTCATTGCAACTTTATATTAATGACAACATTATAAAATAATTGAAAGCAATTTCTGGTTTTAATTCAATTGTGACATACTTTTGCGTAGTATGGGTGGCGGGGTGGAGATACGTCTCTACCAAAGGAGCTGTAAGGCATTTCATCCCTCCACTAGCCTGCAGGTCACCCTTGGGCAAGGTGTAGCACCTGCTTAGCAGCCCCCACCCCCCCCCCATCGATCAGGGTCACATGAAACCATGGGAGCAGGTGGTGGATGGTCGTATCACAAGTCCTGGTTATGTTACCGTTGACATCAGGCAGACCATTTCTGAAGAGTATTGATCATGGCTGGGATCACCTGTCTTGCAAAGACACTGCCCAGAGGAAGGCAATGGCAAACCACTTGGGTGGAAACATTTGCCAAGGACTATCATAGTCATGGAAAGACCCATGATCACCCAGTCATACAACAAGGCACATAACAAACAACAAATAAATTGAAAATGTTTGTCTTTTGAGTGGGTGGGGCTAAGAGTGGAAAACTGAGCAATGTAAAAAGTGGAACTAGAGGCGCAGTGAGAGGTGGAATGGGTGTATGGAGGGGGGAAGTGGGAGTCAGTAGAGGGAGTGGCAATGTCGTGAGACACGGGTGTCTATTACATAGATGGGGGGGTGCAGGAAGACAAGATGTTAGGTGTAGAGAATGGCAGCCTGGGAGTGTAGAGAAAGGGAGAATGGAATGGAAAAGGAGAGTTGGCAAGTACAGAGAGAGAGTTAGTGAAAGGCATAGAGTAGATGTTCCCATCCTACGCTCCCCAGACCCCTTGCTTAATGGTACTATCCTTCCCCTCCCTCCACCACTACCTTTTCATCCTGGCACCTTACCCCTTCCTTCTTTGTCCTGAAGCGAGGTCTTGGCCTCAAAACACTGACTGTTTATTCATTTCCATGGGTGCTGCCTGACCTGCTGAGTTCCTCCAGAATTTTGTGCATCTTGTTAAAGGTCTTGGTCCATGACATAAAAAAGGTTGGCAACCTCTGTCATAGCAAGGTGGTGTGAAGGGAAAGGCAAGTGCAGTTTAGAAAAGTGGGAAATAAGTTGGTGCAAGACAAGAGAAGGGTAGTGGAGGATGTAGAGTGAGGGGGATTGGATGTAGGACATTCGGAGTGATGGAGGTTGACAGTTAATTTATGGGGATGCATTGGGTGGTGGGGTGGAGATATGTCTTTCCCAAAGGAAAGGTAAGGCACTCTTTCCCTCCACTGCCTAGATTAGAGCACCTCAGTTATTAGGAGAGATTAGATAGGAAGGAGTTGTTTTCCCTTGAATGAAGGAGGCTTGGGGGAAGACTTGATAGAAGTATGTATCATGATGACAGGTGCAGACAGAATAGATAGAATCATTTTTCCCAATGGAGGGTTATCAAAAGAAGGCACAAGAAAGCGTAGAAAGGGCAAACAGGATTCGTGTAGATGGGCAAAAAGCAAGGATGTGTGAATGAAGAGCCTCTTTCTGGACCATAGGACTCTAGAACGGACTGGTAAAAGGTGGAAGCCATTCGAGGGGCATCTGTAATCAGGGAAATAGTTGGAGAAGGATCTGTGTTAATGGATCTCATTCTCACAGTTCTAGTCAGGTCAAGTTTATTGTCATTTAACTATATACATGCATACTGCCAAACAAGACAACGTTTCCCTAGACCAGGGTGTAAAGCACAGTATTCCACATAACACACAATAGCCTAGGAAATTAAGGATAAAATCAGCAAATGATTTATGCATAGATAATCAAAGTAAAGTATAAAAATTAAGTATTGTAGGGTACAGAACAAATTAACCGCTGATACCTCAAATGTGCTGAGGCAGGGAGTTCAGAAGCCTACTGGCCTGAGGGAAGAAACTGTTTCTCACCCTGACCATTCCTGTTTTTATACATCGGAGTCTCCTGCCTGATGGTAGAAAGTCAAAGAGGATGCTGGATAGATGGGTGGGATCTTTGATAAGACCTAGGACCCTGTGTAAGCAGCACTCCTGATAACTGTCGTCAATGGATGGTAGGGAGACCCCTATGATCTTCTCAGCTGTGCTCACAGTCCTTTGTAGAGACTTTTGCTCCCATACCTGATGGAGACGCAACTTGTCAGAATGCTCCCAATGGTGCCCCTGTAAAATTCAGCTATCCTCACTTGCCTCAATCTCCTGAGGAAGTGGAGGTACTGCTGTGCCTTCCTATTCAAGGAGGTGATATTGAGGGACCAGGTGAGGTAATCTATGATGTGAACTCCCAGGAACTTGGTGAACTTAACCCTCTCTACAGGGGAGCCATGTATTCGCAGAGGAGGATGGTTCATCTGCGCCTTCCTGAAGTTCACAATCATTTCCTTGGTCTTCTCCACATTCATACAAAGGCCTTTGCTTTGCCCAGTGCATGCCCATGTACCAGTTTACCAGATGCACAGACTACCTGGAATAAAACCTGGTGGCTTTGTTGAATGCACAGTAAGATTGCAAAGCTATTTTCCCAAATGTTTTGAGAGGAGTTGTGATGCTTAGTTCCTTCCTTCCTGCCCGTTACGCTGCTGACATTTCGGGCAGCAATGAACGTCCCCATCTCTTGTGGTGTTCGGGGCTTCCTTCATTGTGTCAGTAGCTGAAACAACACTGGAGATATTGTAATGAGAGAAGCAGGGATGGCAGAGGAACTGAATGCGTATTTTGCATCAGTCTTCACAGTGGAAGACATCTGCAGTATAACGGACTTTCAAGTGTGTCAGGGAAGTGAAGTATGTGCAGTGAAAATACGACTGAGAAGGTGCTCAGGAAGCTTAATGGTTTGAGGGTGGATAAATCTCCTGGACCTGATGGAATGCACTCTTGGGTTCTAAGGAGACAGCAGAGGCATTAACAATGATCTTTCAAGAATCAATAGACTCTGGCATTGTATTGGATGACTGGAAAATTGCAAATGTTACTCCGTTACTTAAGAAAGGTGGGAGGCAGCAGAAAGGAAACTATTGACCTGTTAGCCTGACATCAGTGGTTGGGAAGTTGTTGGAATCAATTGTTAGGGATTAGATTACGGAGTACCTGGAGGCACATGACAAGGTAGGCCAAAGCCAGCATGGTTTCCTGAAAGGAAAATCCTTCCTGACAAACCTACTTCAATTTTTTGTGAAAATTACAAGCATGGTAGACAAAAGAGATGTAGTAGATGTGGTGTACTTGGATTTTCAGAAGGCTTTTGACAAGGTGCTGCACATGAAGCTCCTTAGCAAGTCTATGAAATTTGCAGGGAAGTTACTAGCATGGGTGGAACATTGGCTGATTGGCAGAAAACAGAGAGTGAGAATAAAGGGATCCTATTCTGGCTCGCTGCCGATTACCAGTGGAGTTCCACAGGGGTCAGTGTTGGAACCACTGCTTTTTATGATGTATGTCAATGTTTTGACTTTGGGATTAATGGATTTGTGGCTAAATTTGCTGAAGATACAAAGATAGGTGGAGGAGCGGGTAGTATTGAGGAAACAGAACCTGCAGAGAGGCTTAGATAGTTTACGGGAATGGGCAAAGAAGTGGCAAATGAAATACAATGTTGGAAAGTGTATGGTCATGCATTTTGGTGGAAGAAATAAACGGGCAGACTATTATTTAGATGGGGAGAGAATTCAAAATGCAGAGATGCAAAGGGACTTAGGAGTCCTCGTGCGAGATACCCTAAAGGTTAACCTCCAGGTTGAGTCAGTGGTGAAGAAGACAAATGCAATGTTTGCATTCTTTTCTAGCGGTATAGAATATAAGAACAGCATGTGATGTTGAGGCTCTATAATGCACTGGTGAGACCACACTTGGAGCATTGTGTGCAGTTTTGGTCTCCTTATTTTCAAAAGGATATACTGACATTGGAGAGGGTTCAGGGAAGATTCACGAGAATGATTCCAGGAATGAAAGGGTTACCGTATGAGGAACATCTGGCAACTCTTGGGCTGTATTCCCTGGAGTTCAGGAGAACAAGAGGGGATCTCATAGAAACATTTCAAATGTTAAAAGGCCTGAACAAATTAGATATGGCAAAGTTATTTTCCATGGTGGGGAGTCTAGGACAAGAGAGCATGACTTCAGGATTGAAGGACATTCATTTAGAACAGAGATGTGGAGAAATTACTTTAGTCAGAGGGTGGTAAATTTGTGAAATTTGTTGCCACGAGCAGCTTTTGAGGCCAAGCCACTGGATGCATTTAAGGCAGAGATAAATAAGTTCTTGCTTAGCCAGGGTATGGGGAGAAGGCAGGGGAGTGAGGATGTCTGGAAGAATTGGATCAGCCCATGACTGAATGGTGGAGCAGACTCGATGGGCCAAATGGCCTACTTCTACTCCTATATCTTATGGTCTTCCTCTTGGTTTTCACTACTGTTGGTTTTGCAAGTCCTGTGTGGGGACTCAGGAGTGCCATCACACTCAAGTGTAGAACAATTCTTCATTGATTTTGTTTTACATGACAGGGTTGTTAGCTCTGAGCTGAACCCTCAAACGTGGAAGATCGGTGGACCACTCTTAGACTGGCCTCTACCCTCTGACCTGTTTGGCATGGCTGACCCTACTGAGAGCCAAAGCATAAAGCCCTGACTCCAGCCAACATAGCTCTCGGGGTCATTGAGGCATGCAACCCTCCAAGCACAACGTCAAGGTGGTGGCCCTCTTGGATGGTTACTTAGTTTGTTTAAGCATTAAGCAATGTGGAATCACTAGACTACAGAGAGAGACACAGAGAGTTGTGGGAGTTCAGATATGTCAACGGAGTCCTGTGGTTTGTGTTGGATGGTGGCATTTAAGATGGGAGAATAGGCAATGTGGAAAATTTCATGGTCAGATTGGCCAACTGGCAGTTTATGGACTGAACATTGGAAAGTTACTCTGAACTAGTACAAGAATGAAACAGCTCACTGAAGTTCTTCTAGGAAAAGAACCATCCTCCCTCCACTATTCCCCTCCACTGTTCTCGTACATTCTGGGCAAAAGTATCATGGCTGGCTGATTCAGCCAACACCAACAGCTTCCATGTATGTGACAGCTTGTGTCCCAGAGGTATGTATTAGACAAAATTTAGACTTTGTTTTAGGCACGAATGCACCAGTGAACAACACGACCAAAGTTGACGTCCTGCAGGTAGTTCACAAAACTACTTCCTTTACTTCTTCTGAATGTGATTCTGCTACTAGCTTGTCCTTGATGGTGTGTTTTGATGTGCTCAATGGCTGAGAGGACTTTACTCATAATGGACTGGGCCAACTACACTATCTTTTGTGGAGTTTTCCTTTCAAAGGCACTGGTGTTTCCATACCAGGCTGTGATGCAGCCAATCAATATACTCTCCACTACACATCTATAGAAGTTCGTCAAAATTATTGGTGTCATGCTGAATCTACCGTGCTTTATTCGTAATTGCACTTACATGCTGGGTCCAAGACAGGTTCTCTGAAATAGTAACACATATGACATTAAAGTTGCTAACCCTCTCCACCTCTGATCCCCCGATGAGGAATGGCTCATGGACCTCTGGTTTCCCCCTCCCAAAGTCTACAATAATTTCCTTGGTCTTGCTAACATTAAGTGAGAGGTTGTTGCTATGACACCACTCAGGCAAACTTTCAATCTTTTTCCTGAATGCTGATTCATCACCACCTTTGATTCACCCTACAACAGTTGGTCATCAGCAAACGTGTACATGACGTTGGAGCTGTACTTGGCCATACAGTTATAAGTGTAAAGCAAGTAGACCAGGGGACCAAGCACACAGCTTGTGGTACACCTGTGCTGATGGAGATTGTGGAGGAGATGTTACCAATCTGAACTGACTGGGGCCTACAAGTGAGGAATTCCAATATCCAATTGCACAAGGAGGTTTTGAGGCCAAAGTCTTGGAGCTTATTGATTAGATTTGAGGGGATGATGGTATTGAATGCTGAACTGTAATCGATAAAGAACATCCCGATGTATGAATCTTTGCGAAGAAATGTTCCAGGATTGAGTGAAGAGCCAGTGAGGTGGCAAATGCTGTGGACCTGTTGTGCCGATAGGCAAATTGGAGCAGATCCAAGTCACTACTTAGGCAGGAGATGATATGTTTCATAACCAACCTCTCAAAACACTACAGTGGGTGTAAGTAAAAATGGATGATAGTCATTGAGGCAGGTCACCACGCTCTTCTTTGTCACCAATATAAATTGAAGCCTTTTTGAAACTACACACATCAAAGTTGCTGGTGAACACAGCAGGCCAGGCAGCATCTGTAGGAAGAGGTGCAGTCGACGTTTCAGGCCGAGATCCTTCGTCAGGACTAACTGAAGGAAGAGTAAGAGAGTAAGAGTTAGTCCTGACAAAGGGTCTCGGCCTGAAACGTCGACTGCACCTCTTCCTAGAGATGCTGCCCGGCCTGCTGCGTTCAGCAGCAATTTTGATGTGAGTTGCTTGAATTTCCAGCATCTGCAGAATTCCTGTTGTTTGCCTTTTTGAAACTGGTGGGTTCTACACACTGTCGAAACAGAAGGTTAAAAATCTCAATGAACACACCAGCCAGAGGGTCAGCGTCGGTCCTTAGTATGTGACCAGGTACTCTGTCCGGTCCATGTGCTTTCTGTGGAATCGCCCTCCAAAAGAAAGCCCCCACGTCAGCTTTAGAGATTGAGATCACAGGATCATCCAGGGATGTTGGGGTTCGCAATGGTTCCTCTATATTCTGATCATCAAAGTGAGCATAGAGGGCCTTGCGCTCATCTGTAAGCGAAGCCCTGCTGTCTCCCCATGTCGCTTGGTAATGTTGTTGGAGGTAATAGCGCTCAAGCCCTGCCACAGCTGTCAATCAGGCCTCATTGATTCAAGTTACTCAAGTAACTTTAAGTACGCAAGTCAGTGGTTGCTCTAAGTTTTGGAGGGTTGTGGGCGTAACAGAACTGGAAGTGAAATTTGCACTTTGTTTTAAATATTGCTAAACTGGGAGCCTCTGTATGCTGGCAGGCTGGACAAGGGTGAGATCTGGAATGGCTAGGGCCTGGCTCAAGTTACGATGTAGGCGGCAACATCCCACAGTGAATTGAAGCCACTGAGCCCGATGTTTGGATTATGATTTAAGAGCTGGGCTGAGTCAGAAGGGTCGGGTACAAGACGAATCGAGGCGGCAGGGTCCAGGCCCCAGGCCTCAGAGTGTATCAAAGCAACTGAACCCGATATTATGACAATGATTTAGGCGCCGTGCCAGATTGCAAAGGTCAGGGTGTCGGGTCACAAGGCAAGGGATGTTTACTCGGCTCTGCACTGAACTAAGGATGTATGAACAGAATCTGTTTCGTGGACTTCAGTTCAGAATGCTATTTCCTTGCTTTTATTTTTTGCATGATTTGTGTTTTTCTCTCTGCACATTGGCTGTTTGGCAATCTTCTTTTTTTAAATGGGTTCTTCTGTGTTTCTTAGTTTTGTGACTACCTATAAGGAGACAAATCTCAAGGTTGTTTAATGTATACTGTACGTTGCTGTTGTTGTTATTCCTTTCCGCGCCTTATGGCCCATCAGGCGGCAAACTTGTCTTTTTGTTTTTTTATGAGGCCAAGTTGACGTTCAAACCAGCACAGTTGGAAAGTGTGCAGGGGGATTTGAACCTGGGACCCCTCGCCTCAAAATCCGGTGCCGATGCCACTACACCACTACCAGGCATAAGGTATACATGCTTTAATAATAAATGTACTTTGAACTTTGAATTTTTGAACTAGAAAGGGAGTGGGCAGGAATGCAGGGCAGGGATGAGGATTTCCACAGTAGGGCAGAGTGGGCGAAACTACTGAGGGAGAAAATTTTACGGAACGTGGAAGCTGATTTTCAGGGCAACTGGAACTGAGAAGTAAATGGGGCCAGAGCTTCAACGCCCTGAATGTTCAGTATAATTGAGTGACACAAGCGCTTACATCTGAAGGACTTTTGTTTATGTGGGTGCAATGTTGGCATCACTGTCACAACGCAGTTAAGATAAGGTCAATGGAAATGAACTGACAATCTCCCCCTCCTAATGAATCATAATCAAAGGAGTAATTTCTACTTGACTCCTCCACACAATGGCTGCATATTGGGGTTGTAATCTCACCTCTGGTTTAAAAGCTGAATGAGGGGAGGGGAAGGTGAGTTTACGTTGACTCCCATGACTTCAAAGTTCAAAATAAATTTTATTATCAGAGTACAACCCTCAGATTCATTTTATTGTGGGCATACTCAACAAATTTATGGAATAATAACTAACCAGGATCAATGAAAGACTGCCCAACTAGGGCATTTAACCAGAGTGCAGAAGACAACACTGTGCAAATGCAAATACAAATAAGCAAAAAATATCGGGAACATGAGATGAAGAGTCCTTGAAAGTGAGTCCATTTGTTGTGGGAACATTTCAATGAGGGGGCAAGTGCAGCTGAGTGAAGTTATCCCCTTTAGTTCAAGAGCCTGATGGTTGAGTAACTGTTCCTGAACCTGGTGGTGTGAGCTGGACACCAGAACCCAGCTTAAAGCTTCAGCATAGCACTGAGGGTGACCAACTCACACCACCAAGTTCAGAAATTTTCTCCCTCAGTAGTTTCGCCCACTCTGCCCTACTGTGGAAATCTTCATTCCTGCCCTGCATTCCTGCCCAGTCCCTTTCTAGTTCAAAAATTCAAAGTTCAAAGTACATTTATTACTAAAGCACGTATACCTTATGCCAGCAGTGATGTAGTGGCATCTGCACCGGACTTCATAACTTCACCTCATAAAAAAATTCATGCCAAGTCTTTAAGTATACTTAAGGCAGAGATTGACAGATTCTTGATTGTCAGGGTATGAAGGGATACGGGGAGAAGGCAGGAGATTGGGGCTGAGAGAAAAATGGATCAGCCATGATGAAATGGCAGAGCAGACTCGATGAGCCAAATTGCCTAATTCTGCTCCTATACCTTATGGTCTTATGGTCTTATAAACCTCTACCAAATCTCCACTCAGCCTCTGTCTCTCCAGAGAAAACAACCCAAGTTCATCCAGCCTCTCGTGATAGCACATGCCCTGTAAACCAGGCAGTGTCCTGGTAAACCTTGTCTGCACCCTCTCCAAAGCCTCAACATTCTTCCTGTAGTGGGGTGACCAGAACTGTATGCAATACTCCAGATGTGGCCGAACCAGAGTTTTATGAAGTTGCAACATAACCTCCTGACTTTTGAACTCGATGCCTCGACTAATAAAAGCAAGCATTCCATAAGCCTTCTTAACCACCTTATTGACCCATGTAACCACTTTCAAGGACCTATGAACTTGGACCCCAAGATCTCTCTGTTCAGCAACATTGTTATCTACACCTTATCAGACATTGTTAAGGTGGGCAGGTGTTCAGCATCGCAGCTTGTGGGTGACTGATCTTCCTCTCTCCCTCTTGCTTGCTGCACCTGGAGGAAGGTGCCTGCATTTTGACCAGTCTCTCTCTCTCTCTCCCTCTTGCTCATTGCTCCCGGAGGAAAGTCCCCATGTTCAAATGTTCTGTCTCTCTCACTTGATGATGCTGGAGTCTTGGATCTTGGGCAAGGTTTAATTTTTTTTATAATTCAAATTTTTATTATTATTTATTCTTATTTTACAAAGCAGCACAGCATATCACAGAGCAGATACAGTACAGCATATTTACACAGCCATCCCATGACAGGAAAACAAATAAAACTTAGAGACAGAAAGAAGTTCTAATTTAAGTTTAAATAAACAAACAACAAAAATTGATCCCAAGCGTCTTGCACTTTTCCCTCTCTGTTAATTCTTCCCAACATGTGTTCATATGTTGAAATTTTAATTATTTCCTCAGTCCATTCCTTCGCAGTGGGACATCTGGGTTTTTTCCGGTCTTGCAATATAATTCTTGCAACTGTGATGAGACCCACCTTTAAAATAGTGAACTTATCATTGTTTACATTAGGTATCATTGTCCTTTCACCCAGGAGACAAAGCCGTGGGCATAAGGGCAGTGTGGAACCTGACCAGTTCCCCAACAGATCAAGAACTTTACACCAAAATGGATGAACCATGGAACACTCCCAAATCATGTGAAAATATGTGCCCACCTCATTTTTACATTTCCAGCATAAATTATTATCAACAATCCCCATTTTGTAGAGTCTAGTTGGTGTCCAATAATATCTGTGTACTATCTTATACTGAATAAATTTCCCTCTCGCTTCCCTAATATGCTTACCCATATTTGATAAAATATTTGACCACTCATTATCTTCAATATCGCTTCCAAGATCCTTCTGCCATACCTGCTTTGAGATTGTTACACGGTTCATCCACAGAGTGCTTGAACATTTTATAAAACACTGATGCTTTATGAACTCCCTGTGGTAATGTAAAGTATTCAGTTAAAGGGTTACTTTGTGGGTCACCGTTCTTAAATATGCTACTAATGCAATGTCTTATTTGTAAATACTTCCAAAAATTCCCTTTATCTACAAAGTTATATTTCCTCTGCAAATCCACATATGACATAAAAATCCCATTCTCATAGAGATCACCTACTGTATTTACACCTTTAATCTTCCATTCTTCCCAGTACACCATTCTTTTCCCAATGCATATCTCAAGATTATTCCAGAGCGAGGAGTATAACTGGTTTAAATGTGACATTCTACAAGCTTTATGAATTGTACTCCACACACTCCTTATGAAGGGTCTCGGCCCAAAACGTCGACTGTACCTCTTCCTATAGATGCTGCCTGGCCTGCTGTGTTCACCAGCATTTTTTGTATGTGTTGCTAGGATTTAGATTAGTCTTGTTTTCCAAATGCTGTGAGAGGATGTTAAGGGGAGAATGTGGTGCAGCCAGGCTCTGTTCTATAATTACCCAATCTAAATCATCATCAGCCCTGTCCCAATGTTTAGCTAATTTGATCATTTCAAAGGCTAATTTATATGCCCTGACATCTGGTAGACTGAGTCCACCCATGTCCCTGGACAGACACATCTTACTCATTTTAATTCTGGGCTTCTTCTTATCCCATAGAAAATCACTGATAATTTTGTTGTATTGCTTGTAGATCAAATCTGATATATTTAAAGGAAGCATCATAGAAAGATAGTTAAACTGAGGTGCTATGACCATTTTAACTACATTGACTTTACCCCAGAGTGACAGTCTCAGAGTCCCCCACTTATCCAGATTATTTCTTATCCTACTCAATAATGGATCATAATTTAAAGTGATTATTTCACCCAAATTCTGACTGAGTTTGATCCCTAGATACTTCATTCCAGCTGGCACCCACCTGAAATTAAACTGAGATACTGAATTTGAATAACACAATTTTGACATTGGCATAGCCTCAGATTTATTGCAGTTGATTTTATAACCAGATACCTCAGAATATAATTGAATTGTTTTTATTAGTGGGGGTAATCAGTAATAAAATATAATCAGCATATAGCATCAGCTTATGCTCCTTTCCGCCTCCCTTCACCCCTCTAATATTTGGATCTGCTCTAATTATGATTGCCAACGGTTCCAAAAAAATCATAAATAACAGTGGGGAGAGGGGGCAGCCTTGGCGTGTACCCCTTGAAATGTTGAAAAATGGGGATATGATACCATTTGTAATAACTGCAGCCTTAGGGTTTTTATACAAAATTCAAATCCATGATTTAAAGATAGAGCCAAACCCAAAGGATGACAAGGCTGTGGTGAAAAATCTCCATGCAACCCTGTCAAAGGCCTTTTCGGCGTCCAGGGAGATGGCAGTAACTGGGACACTACATGAGGAGTTTAGCCATGTTAGGTGCAGTAATAAGCCTTCTTAACCACTTGATGATGCTGGAGTCTTGGATCTTGGGCAAGGTTTAATTGATGTGGTTTGTGAATTGGACTCTGTAGTTCTCACCATGATGTATTCCTGGTTTAGAAAACATAGAAAGTATAGAAACATAGACAACATAGAAAAACTATGTTTCTGATCGCTCCTTTTTTT